>NC_052620.1:19156638-19263049 GCF_016545825.1 Eucalyptus grandis
CTTGTGTATTTTTTTTTTTTATGCAGATTATTATACGATTAAGTCCTTTTAGGTTAGGCCGTGCAACATGCATTATTCTAAATGTTCAAGGAAAGAGCCATTGAAATGGCGTAAACTAAGCCGCCGCTTCGCTATTGGACGAGTTTTTCCCACTCTCATCCGAGAGTGTTAAGGTATATAATGTAATTTGCACCATTTTTTTTTTTTTGTGTGTAATGCGCTTAAACTACTTTTTTTTTAAAAATTATTTACAAAAAAAAAAAAAAACTACGTTGGTGATGCGATGTGGATCAATTAAATTGAAGTTCAAATAGTATCAGACGCTGGAAACATGTTAGAAAATTGATAGAGTCCAAAAGTTTAAGCTCATAGAGGCCATTGAAACTCAACAAGCAAGCGCTACTTTAATGGAAACAAGTCAGGTTTTCCATGATTATTATTTACACGGGGAATTTACACTAGAAAAGCATTAAAAAAAAGTCTTAAATCTATTGTATTAGTACAAATTTAGTTACAACCATTTCAATTAGGACAATTTAATCCTAAACATTTTCATATTGGTATCAATTGAGTATATTCAACCAATTTAAGCTGAAACTTACTTAATTGGATGCCTACCATCTTACATGACACGGTTAACACTAACATGAACATTTTTTAAATTTTAAATATTTTTTTCTTTTCTTTTTTCTTTTACCTTTTCTTTTATATTTACTTTTTTGTTCTTTTTACTTAGTTCCCTCCGCTAGTTGCTAGCCCTTGTTATGGCCAACAAAGTTCATTGGCTATTGGCAAGGGTGAGGGCCGGACGCATTCGCTGGCCACAAGCAAGGCCAGCTTCACCGGCCTTTAGCGAGGATTGGACGAGGCCGCCTCTCCCTCAATTCGACAAGGGCACCCTCGCCTGGCCAAGGTTCCTCATCAGCCTCTGATGAGGGTTGGACGAGAGTCTCCTCACTAGATCTAGTGGGGGGCCTCGTTGGCCTCTAGTGATGGCTAGGGGCAGCCTTACCTAACGCTCGCCAGCCCCTGCTAAAGGCCGGTGAGGGCTGACATTGCTTGTAGCTGGCGAGGGCATTCCGACCCTCACCCTTGTTGGCAGCTGACCAGCTCTGCCGACCATCAAGGAGGTTGGTTATTGGCGGAGGGAGTTGTTGATCAATAAAATATTTACAAAATTTTGGGAAAGGAAATGATGTCCTCTTGGGGGACGAACAATCGAAATCTAAGATGATAAATTACTATTCAGTCTAACTCTCCACACGCACGAAAAGACAAAGATTAAATTCAACCCGGAAATGGGATGTTGGAGATGCCCATACCGTCGTTTTCGAAAGTTAACCTGAATATATTCAAACTAAAAAGGGTGGCTACTTAAACCAATAAGTAATGTTGTTAATCTAGATAAAGCCATGGAGGTTCAGATGTAGTTTTTTTTTTTTTTTTGGTAAAGAGGTTCAGATGTAGTTTAATCCTTACTAAAATGAATAACTAATACACAAAGATATATATGGCATCTGGACGGGTATAATCTATCTAGGTAAATTGTATTAAGCATTTTGGACCCATTAATAAGGAAATGTTGGGCGGGAGAAGGGGACTAGTTGATGTGCGCGAAAGCTAGTCTTGACATCACCTAACCATCAAGCCAAAAAGGAAAAAGAAATGCTAATTGACAGGCGCTTGCACGAGGTAAAAATTTCAAAATTTTAAGACATGAAAAGAGAGGATGGATGGGTTCACTCAACTCACTCATTCATACATACAGATAAAAATAATACGGCAAATATAAATGTGAAATTATTATACAATGAACAATGCATGAGCCTATTTATAGGTTTTATTAGATAATTATCTAAGGTAAAATATTAGTTAAGGATATACAAAATAGATTAATAATGTATATGTGATTTTAATAGATAAGAAGAATGAAAAAATATTATAATTATCTCATATATATATCCTAGAGAAATAACGGGTTCCCAAAGTCAAATTAGAAGTTCAAAATGGAACTAAATACTCTCGGTATATCGATACTCGAAATGGGTGTGCATATGGGTTGCACGTAATTGAAAGATGAACTCAAAGGTAAAAAATTAATCTGAAACATATTGTGGCAAAGAACAAGAAAACGCAAAACGATTAATATCAAGTCCCTAACAATTTTTTCAAACTTCTAATGCCCAGGGTCTATGAACTCCATGCCAGATTATGAGCCAAATAAGTCGTGAGCTTCGCCGGGACAAGTAGCCCACAAGGAATTGGTAGCACCTCGTGTAAGGAGGGGATTGAACTTGTGGAGTCACATGCCCAAGCCTATCTTTATATCAATCGTGCATTTCAAAGCTTGGTATCGTCGAAGTTAAGTCTGTGTATTTGACAAAAGAAGGAATTTATCACTTCCCAAATGTAATAATTTTTCATTTATCGTGACATTTTCAAATTTACTCTCGCATTTAATTGATTTAAATGAACTTGGACCGAACATGGTCTAACCAGTTCGGACATCACACTCCTTCATCCAACTATCCCTAGCAATCTTCATTATCATCCGAATCCCAAGTAAACTGTAAACTAGATTATGTCGAAGATATTAGTGAATAATGGAGTTTGACTTAAACGGGCAACCAAGGTAAGGTGGAGAATTTGTTGTTGAGACGATCCGTCGTACTATAAGAATCAGAAGCAAGTTAAATCATCTTGGGGGCAAATTCTAGCAAATAAGCAACCATTATTTACATAATATATAGATATAGAAAATACTGAATTGCTATACAAAACTTTTGTTAGACACATTAAAGGACAGCTTGAGTGTTGTGATCACGCAAGACCATTGTCGACAGTTCTAAAAATTTAAACGGTAAATGATTTTGTGATTTAACATCAGTTGTTATAATACTCCTCATCAAACCTTAGACTTTTGCTTGAGATTTAAGCATGAATATACATAATATGGAAAGAAGGGCTTTAAATGAATTGAATTTAGAATTTCTTGATTTGATATTATGTAAAATTTGGTGTGGCTACTGTTATTTATTTTAAAAGCTTAAACTGCTAAATAAAGATGTAGCTCGATATTTTATAATTCTAACACATGCCATCTTTAATCTCAACCTGAATAACACACCTTTCTTATCATGACCGGATGTAGATCTAGTGAGATACATGAAAGTTGGCTTGAGATACCACCTTCAATGTACAAGAATTGCAAAAGAAAAACATATGCTAGATTATGTGTTTTAATTTAAGTTAAGTAAATCAATTTTAAATATAAATTTTAGATATTTGATTATCCAAAGAGACAAAATAACCTAAACAAACATGTGAAATTATAGCTGTAAGCGCTTCAAACGCTATCATTTACATTATAATATTTTAAATAGTCATTGATAGAAATGAATAAAAAGAATATCTAAATAGTTTATTCAAATATCTTATATTCGAGATGTAGTTCTCGTTATGAGTGAATTTGTCATATCATTTCTTAGCTGGGTATCCTACATATTCAAATGGTGACAATAACATCTCTCCAACAACTATTTTACCGCTGTTTCATCATAAGCTAAGGTGCTCTGCTTTTTTGGCGGGAAAGAAATAGATAACGTGCGCACATCTCCCCATAAATCTTGTCAACTTGCTATAGTGGGACAAATAGAATATGTTTCCATATTAGCACGTGTATACTTCGTTATCATTTGGGCATGTTTAGATAAATCTGGGGCACTCAAAACTTTCACAATATATAAATGTTAGATAATCCATAGGCTTTAATTAAACATTGATTTCTGAATACAACGAGTTGTAGTTCGTTGGATTCGCCTCAGAGCATAATAAGGATCTTTTCTTTCAATGAGCATTCTATTTCGTCAACATCCAATCGGATTGACTTTTTCACTATAAACGGAATGTTTCTGAAAGTAAACCAGTATTGTAGACAGCCCAAATGTTCATGTGTCAACGACATCTAAGACTCTTCATAGTAAAGCGAAAAGAAAGACAAAGTGAAACTATACAATGATGGGTCAAGACAAAGTGATAATGTGATAAAAGTGTGCTTGACAGACCATTCCGTAAGATTTTCATGGTCTAGTTTGTCTGCTGGTATGGAAGGAAGAGGCACCATAGCTGTAATTAGTCGATTGCTCACTAGTCTCCAATATCACCAAAATTTTGTTCATCTTCGACGATTTAGTATATATTATGCAGAGGCCAAAGAGAGTAAGGCTTAGTGTGACCTTAGATGACCAAAGAGTGTGATAACAACAGAGAATGGTCAAAAACCTAAATGCATTTCATACTATGAAGAGTGAGGTAAAAACATTCAATCACAAAGACCTCGGTTGAGATAACAAACCGTGCAAATCTATCGAGTAGGAAAATGAATCTACGATAAATCCTTTCTCACGGAACGTTTTTAATTCAGGAAAATGGCGAACGCCGAGTGAAATCTTTGGGGATATCACGTGGCTGTCCCAAGTATGGTTGTGATGGGCACCACAAAAAGTTTCCCTAGTTCTCTCTAATCTCTAGCACTAGAAGACAATGATGAACAACCCACCCATGCATGGCTACGCTGGTTGAGGATTGGCCTCCTGACCCTGAGGTTAGGGGTTCGACTCTCGTTTGTCACAACTCCCAGAGTAGTTCCGTGATTTAAGCAGAGGGCCTCAGCAGTGGGTTGCTGGGTTAGTCTTCTTTGAGATTTACGTCTAAATAGTGGCGGGGGGTCCCGGCAGCGGGTTACTGGGCCAGTTTCCTCCGAGGTTTACTTCTAAATAGTGACTTGCGACGACGTTCCGACGGTACCACCGGGCATCGGACCAAAAAAAAAAAAAAAGACAATGATGAACGACAGAAAGGTGCCGCCTCTAATGAACTTATGGGGACAAATTTGTCGCCCCCGATGCGAGTTCATCTTAATATATATAAGCTAGTTTCAGTCTGAGGGAGTTCTTATCTCTGTGTTTAGGAAGGATGACGTGGATGGAAAGAACATAGGTTAACATATATATCAATGATTGAAAAATTTATTTGTCAACTTGAACATTTCTTAAAGGTTTTATAAACTTAGAAATAAAAATGAACTCTTTTAAGACTAGCTCGTATCGTTTCTGTATTTCTTTATTCATTTTTTTTATATTTATTCTAGGCAAAATAGTAACTGGAAACCTATCAGTTTGGCCAGTAGCATAGATTCACTCATAAATTTTCCTGTAGAATATTTACAAGCTTAGCGCTAGTGGCTATTATCTTAAGCTTTTATTCTTATCCTCTGTATTTGATTTTTGTTAGCTATATTAAATCACCTGATTTTTTTAGGGTTTGAACATGTGGACGATTAAGGTTATTGGAGATTATTGAAACATTTTTTTTAATAAATATGCAAATTTGAATGTATTTTCTTATTGTATGATGATGATCTACACAAAATATATATATATATATATATATATATATATATATATATATATATATATATATATATATATATATATATATATAAGGAAAGACAGGAAAATGGGTTCTCTATATATAATAAGGTGATAGATTTACTCGTGACTATTGGTGAGAGAGACTATACGCCAATTAATTTTGCAAAACCCCGCCATTGATTTTGACCAGAGAATAATTTAATCAAACGTGCCTGAAATTGAGCTGACCTAAACCTGAAAATGCTCCCAGAGTGCAAAGACTTACTTTAACCACGTTGATCACTGTAAAAGTTCCCAAGATTGATAAGATATCTGTGATAAATAAAATCCTAACTGTAAATAAAAATATAAAGAATAGCAACTTGTTATCTTGGTTTTTGCGTACTTAAATGCACCACAACATCAATGCTCGTGCCAAAAGAGGGAAAACCATTGTTTATGAATATGTGGATATCGAAGTACATCAACTGTCTGAAGTGGTATGCCTCGACAAGTTGCATGGTTTTTTAACTGGAAAATTATGGATAGACCTGCACGAGAGCTGATTACTGGGACATGTTTATAGTAACTAACCGTAAAACACGATAAAAATTGAGTATAACGAGAAATATGCATATCCAGTTTTTAGAAATTTCACTGAACGAAATACCTAACAACGTCGGGTACTGAGCTCGTGCAAGGTTATAACTTATTATGTTCATAGTTCATGCGTAATTAAGAGAAATAAAAGATGAAGACATGACTCCGTGCACAAGTCAATTCGGACGTTTATTTTCTTTTTACTCGCAAATTTGTGACACTGACATTTGATTTCTTCTTTTTAGGCGTGAAACTTTCAAAACCCTATTCCAACGTACAAATATTGATATTATAATCGTTTACAGTATATTATTTTTTCAAAATTAAACAGCATTTCTATTTTTTAAAATTTTTTCCTAGTTTTCGAGGAAAAGTCAAAAAATAACAAATAACAAATAACAAATAATATCTTGAGCTTTCCTGAGCAGCATTTGTCCCTATGATCGTGATGGTAGGAAGAACTGTCTTGCCTTATCGAGGAGGGCGCACTGCTTGTTCTCTTGAAAATGGGTAAATTGACAGTGTCTCCTCTTCTTTGCGTTTTTAAAGACAAAAGCAAAGATAATTATCCAAAACCGAACAAACAATCAGCATCGACAAAAGCAAAGATAATGCTTGTACAGTCACTGAGAAATTATTTTCCGGAGAGATGTACTCATTCAATGATAAAAGTAGGTCTAAGTTATTTGTTGATGATGTTCTAAATACTTGTTCGTGAAATTACTACAAAATCAAAACTCAGGACGCAGTTGCAACTAAGGAAACCATTCTTCAAAAGATCATCCAAAGTCCAATGGAAGTACATCAACCGAGCTCTCATAGATAACACTACGTGGGCCATTATACTTGTGATTAGGTCTCGACATGATATAATGTTGCATTTTAATGACCAAAATCAAATGGGAAATGGGACGGAAGACTAAGCTATCTATGTTCACATTTTCATCTAGAGAGGCAGAGAAATTATTCTACTATTGTCGTACTTGTCCAACGTAAATTAATGCGCGTTCATTGAATGTTCTCCTTTGCTCCAAATCAGCCGCCCACTAAACTTCTATTACCAAAATCTTAATCCTTCTCCATCTATATCAAACTAACAAAAAGGACATACATACAAAGACATGAACGGTGTAGTTCAACCAATCGTTTACTCCAGATGGAAATAGTCCTTCAACAATCCCCTTCTAAGATTTTTTTTTTTTTTTGATCGAATCCCCTTCTGAATTGCATGCTCAAAAAAGGAAAGTAAGTAACATATGCCCTAAACACAAACCCTAGATATCCCCCACGACAAAGCACAAGTAGTATGAAGATACAAAGCTGCATCACATGACAACCTTACGTTTTTCTTAAAACGGACGAGAATAAGACCAGAATAACCAGGTTCATAAAATGTCTCTTCACACCTAGGTTTGTTTGTATTTGCCATTAGGTCTAAAGTGGGAGAGAATAACGAGAATAGAGAAACTTCAAGGCCCTACAAGTCTCCTAAATTGCATTTTTGTAGAAACTCTTGAGACCTACATCTCGTTAATTCACTACCAACTGTTATGGTCCCTTGACAAATGATTCTCGGCCCACAACGCACAATAGCAACCTGCATTTTGACGTAATGCACTCATCGCTGATTCGCTGGGATTGTTGGTAGCGTATAATCTCATCATCTGAAGTAATTTATGTGTCACCGATTCTCTGTCTGGAAAAGTCCCTTGTCACAACAGAAAGGAAGAGCAAACTTTTTCAAATTTCAAACTTGGCGTCAACTTTGGAGAAAATAAAGTATATGTTTATTCAAATATATAGGGACTTAATTAAACTATCGTTCTTGAGAGAACGGGGTACTTGGACGGTCAGAAACTTGTTCGAGGGAAATACCGAAAACCAACGAGCAGTTGCTGAATTGGAGCTCCGGGGAACTGTTAATACACTGGAGATTGCAGAGCTTGGGCTTCAAGTGGAGTTGGATCAGAAGACTGGAAGACCAAAGCTTGTAAATTATGCCTGAAAATGGTCAAATGTCTATTAATCCACTTGATAAGCATACCCTTTTCAGTAGTCCTTAAATTTTTCCACGATGTGTTTCTCTAATGTTTTAATCAACAGAAATTTGCTCTGTGGTATCCTGGGGGCAATTTTTGCCCCTACACATTGAGGGGAAAGCGAGACTAAAGAAATTTTGATGAATTAGCATGTTCTTATAATATTTGTTTTGAAAGAGAATTCTCATTTTCACTTATAAAAATATGTTTTCAAGACTACAGGCGGTGACAATAGAGAGTTTCTCTCGTTTTTTTTGTCTGTAGTAAAACTATACTCTTACTAAGGTCGGCGTCGTTAAGAAAAAGGGTATGACTAAGGAAGTATTAGAAAAGTAATTGTATGGTTAAGGGAAGTAGTCAATTAAGAGAGGATTACGGTGATTGCCGTTAGATAGTGTTGAGCAGTTTCTTTCATCTGTAGTTGGTAGCTATTGAGAATATTAGTTTTCAAAGATATAGAAACTTAACGCCTTGCTTCTTCTAGCTGATTTCTCAAACTTTATATGTGCATTGTTTTGTTGTTTCCGTGTTCCTTGAATGGTGAAACCTAGTTTATCTCGACTTATAACCTGTGCCACTTTGTTATTTTCATTAGTTCTAGGACACTTGTGTGATGCGATCTTGTGGGTTAATGGCATAAAGGCATATCAAAGCAGAAGCATACAGTATCCAGCTGGCCGAATCATACTTATAGAATGCTCTATATGGTAATGCGCTAATAAGGATGAATTTATCTAACAACTCTCAGCAGAAGAAGACTTTCCAATAGGAGGGGCAATTCTACTGGTTGGGCTGCCTTTGATCTATAGCATCGACAAGGATATGCTCTTGAATCTGAAATTGAACACAATCCTTTCCCACCAATATCAATAGCAATTTCTCGCAAAACCCCTGTCAGAATCTTCCGGGGAACAATCACTCTGATAAGAAGCCTTTTTTCGGTAGTTCTTTGGTTTTCTGTAGATTTTCCAGGTTTGGCACACAATGGAAATAAAGAGCAACAACTGCTCTCTGATGATTCTAGTGAGGTACAAGGTACCAATAAGAATTTGATACAAGAGAGCTCACAACAAAACCTAAGAAGCTGAAGGAACTTCATTTCTGGGCTGAGAATGAGTTGATTGTGGGTATTGTTGAAGTTCTCGACAATGATTTTTGTGAAGGCCTCGACTTAGCTGAAGGTATGCTATCTGCTGGGCTCTTTGAAGGAGATCAAGAACGCAAACGGGCAAAACAAAATACTTTCTTCTCGGAATTCTTACCATGATGAGTTACTGAGGAACAAAGATTTTTCTTCAGGGAAGAATGTGGACTTTTCTGATGGCACTAATGCCACTGACACTCTTTAACACTGATTTTAACAGTGTCAACAAATATATGATGGGTGAAAAATCTTTCGGCGGGGGGACTTAGGATGTTTTCACCGGAACAAGGTTTATTTTTGGTGCATTTGAAGTCTTTACCCCTTGAGCCAAAGTGGGGGGAGAAGGACAAGAATGCAATGTGCGTTTTGAGGTACCAGTGTTACCCTACTTGAATCCTCATTCTTTGTACAGTTTACACTTGCTTTCTTTACTTTGTGCAATCACTCTCATACTTAATTAATCAACCGTTGTCTTCAACTTTCAAGTATTTTTAGACTTAAACTTGGTATCTTGGCATCCAACATTTGTCACACTAATTGAGAGAATACTTATTGGCGGTCAACATATTTTCCCATCATATATCTGCTTGTGCAGTTAGGACTCCAAGAATGATGGTTCAATCATCCATTTTGAAGAAGGATGTTCCATCCTAGAAAGAATATTTGAGCCTGAGAATATTTACAATAGAGTGAAATTGGGATCCGCCTTGCTTAACCATATCGAAGTGAAATTCTCAGTAAAAAGTTACATGCAACAGTTTTAAGATGTATCTACAACTTTCATGAAGAAGTCGAAGCCAAAATCCGATTCAAACATCGCATGCAAGCCACTACAACATTCTGGGTCAGGCTGTTTTCTCGAGAACAGTTTACTACTTCAAAACAACACTCTTAAAACTTCGGTTTTTCACACCCTAGACATCCGAAATTCATTGTGTAATTTAAGAGGACTTCCGCGATCTCTCCTAAAGGGAAGATTTTGTAGCAATAACTTTGTACATGTAATCTTTTTGTGGTCCATTTTCTTGTGATGATTCTAGTGGCATGTATATAGATTTTTTTATTACAACCCAATTTATGTCGAAAAGGAATAACATATAAATTGCGCCCGGTTGTGTTTGACTATCCATTTATTTTTATTTTTTTTATCTCCTTACGTTTTTCATCTAAAGTTAAACGATTGAAAATTCATTTTATCCTGAAAATCATGAATTTAACTTCCTGAAATATGCCCTGAGAACAGCGCAGCACAAGCATGCTTTACTCCATCGTCATAGACCTCCGACCACCACAGGACTCACCTACACTCGCTGACCGCCACGCGAACACACTCAAGCATATAAAAATCAAAGACAGAAAAAGAAACAACACGCGAGAGAGCATATGTTAGGACCGGGTATACAGAACGACGAGAATCTTTCTCTCAATCATCAAATAGAGCTCAAGGCCTCTGTTTCCTTCGTAAGCGATAGAAACAGAGCGAATGGAAATTACCATGGTGATTTGGATTTCTAGCCTCATCCGCTGAGCAGATCGGAGAATGGAGGTCCTAGACGTGTCAGCAATGAAGATGGGCACCGGCCAAGGAGCTCCGAATGGAACGGAGTACTTCAAACTTCCCACCAGAAAACAGGGCAGAAAAGAGGAGTTTCGGCGCGGGCAGTGGGAGTGGCGGAAATCGACGGCCACGGCAGATTTCTGGCGATTGAGACCGACGAAGAACACCTGTGAATGAGAGAAATCAGTGACAATCTTTCATTAGCTCTCGGCTCCTCCCGAAATCATGCTCTGTTTTCAGGTACACGTGTAATTAAAATCCAGGGAATTGTTATACACGTGCAATTAAAATCAAAGTACAATTTTTTTGGGAAAAATTCGGGGGCAGACAACAATTCGTGGTTAATTCGGAGATTGACAACAAATTATTTTTCAGAATCACTCGTCCGAGTAAACACTCAACGGTCACAACGGTCACAATGGCCACGCAGTCGCTACTTGCCCTAATATTTCCTAATTTGAAACTCCCGGATCTCACTGATGATCCACTCAGAATTCTCATCTTCTTCAAGTAATTCCTAATATTTCCTAATTTGCAATCGCACCAGCTTTCTTCTTCCCCTCCCTCTCACCCCTTCTACGTCGCTCTCTCTCTCTCTCTCTGTGAAAACCCACGATCATCATCTTTTCGTCTGTTGATCTCTTCATCACTTGGCGATAATGGGGTATCAAAGTTTTCCAGCGGCGACAGTCTATTTTCGGTCTGCAAAGGGGGAGAGAAAGATGGAGTTCGATTTCTCATCTCTTCATCTCTTGGCGGACGCAGCTTCATTGGTCTCCAAAGGAAAGCTAAGTCTCGCGGCTCCCTTCTTGGATCGTGATGATGAGAAGAAGTTCACCGTCATGACCACCAATACTTTTGGGTCAATCGGTATTGGATGGACCGTTAAGAAGAAGAGATCACCGCGAGCGCGAAGGCTGACAATCCACCCCCAGAAGTCAAGTTCTGGTCCATTTGTCGTTGTCCAAAACAACAAGCAAGAGCCTTCTAGAGTTGTCGCTGAGTACTGCAAGAAGCGTCCACGCACATTCGATTCCTCCGAAACCCAAGAATTGGGTAGAGTTTCCAAGAAACCCAAGAAAGCTCCCAAGTTGGATCTCGCTACTCTAATCGGACCAAGCGAATTGCCAACAAAGTACATGGACAAAATACGGGAAATGCATGGTCAAGATGTGACACTCGTGGTGGAGAAGACACTTACTGCCACAGACATGAGCCGCGGCCAAAGTAGGCTCTCTATACCCAACAAGCAGATGAGGCAAGGTTTCTTGAGCGAAGAAGAGATCCGAATCCTAAATAGGAAGGAGGGCATTAAGGTTTCCCTCATTGAGCCATGTCTCGAAGTTTCTCATGGGTTGCGACTCAAGAAGTGGAATTACACGAGCAAAAATTTTTCTTATATGCTGACGGAGAGGTGGAATGCAGTTGCGCATCCTTACATGCGGAATGAACTCATGAAGGATACCTTCATTCAGCTTTGGTCCTTCAGGGTGGATGGCAGCCTTTGGTTTTGCCTCAGGAAAGTTGAAGCACCAATGAGGCAATGGAAAGGATGGCTGTGATCTTCCTCCCGTTTCGTGAAGAGAAAATTCATGATATTTCTCTAAGTTCACTATGGTACATAACTAGTTAGCTTCACTTTTCTTATACTTTTTTTTTTAAATTTCGATGTCTAGGTAAATTCATTTTTTCTTGTTATTTCGGGACCACTATTGGTGTCTCGATGAAGTTAGGAAGTGATAGCAATTGGCATAGTCCTCATAGATCAACAGTGGTTGATCATGAGTTTTTTTATGGAGCTTTTTGTTGCTCTCGAGTTTCTCTTTTTTTGTATTTTTTGTTGGATTTTGCACAGGAAAGTGCATATGGTACTATGGAATCAATGATCATTGGAATGGCTATAGACACTAAACTGTCAATTTCCATATTGAGATCTTTTGAAAAGTTTAACTATTTTTCATATGCCAATGGATGTCGTCATTAAAGAAATGTGCATGGTAAAGAACTCAAAGTCATAAAGATGACAACATAGTGGGTCAATAGATATAAAGGGTATTTTTAGTCAATCACAAGTTTAATTGACACTCATCAATAATTTGTGCAAGAAGAAGATTGACATCGGACAAACCAAATTTCAGAACTCTTGACTGACAAATTAAAATAATCCATTCCAAATAATATATCGACTCATCAATGGACTCATATAAATGCACCAACCAGAACAGACAATACATTATCAAACGCCCCTAAATTATGAAGGTATTAACTTGTCACAAACCAAACCACCTAGACCATATACATGAAACATGGCCAAACCCGCGGGTGTGTGTTTTTGTTACGTTATTATCTCTCTTTTGTTTCCTGTCTGTTATCATTTCAAGAAACGGGGTTTTAATGTGGATTTGAGTCTTCTCGATTTAAGGCCAATCATTCGGCAGAAAGGGTCGAGTACTGTCTACAAGGATCAAAACGTGTCTTGGTGGATCAAGATTTTTACATTGAAAATTTCACCACATAGATCACTAACCCTAGTATCGGATGGGCGTTTGCTCAGGTTTGGCGAGAACAGGAAAGAGTTGCCGGCTTCGATGGATGAACTATCTGAGGCCCAACATCAAGCACGGAAACATCACCCAAGAAGAGGAAGAAATCATTATTAACTTGCACCTAGTTCATGGTAACCGGTGAGTAAATGTACTCGTATAGCATGATTCTTGATCGATATCGATGACACGCATGATGGGGGAATAAAATTGGAATGGTAATACAGAGAAGGACAATAACTTGAGTCATAAGTGGGGCAATCCCCACAATCAAGAATCTAAAACTGTACATTAACTATTGAGTCTATGATTCTACTAACAAGCATGAAAACATTGTAATTGCTCTCTGGAAATAATTAGATATCTAATTCGCAAGTTCCTTGTTGTAGTTGGGCCAGCATAGCGAGTAGACTTCCGGGAAGGACGGACAATGAGATAAAGAACTATTGGAATACTCGTTTGAAGAAACGTTTTCTCATGGAAAATTTGCAAATGCCAACTGCATGCGATGTGAAAGTCAACTGCAATCACGATGATCCTTTATCTTGCCAAGATTCATCAATTGCCCTTACTGATGCTACAAAAGCAGAAAACCTTGGATCTCCTTGTGGAATTGATCCAGTTGACAAACCCCTAGTCAATGGCTTGACCTCACCGGGCAACAAAATTGACGAAGTAGATTGGGAACAATTGGTTTCACTGAGGGATCTTTTTTTATTAGAAGATTTTGAAGGCACATGCTCAAACTCAGGAACTACATCTCCTGCTTCTGAGTGTATATACTCTGAGGCAGTGTATTTTGGTGAATCCTACGAGGACATTGTCAAAGATTTATGGGGAAATTGATGATGCTGATGTGCTCAAAATTTTGTCGCAATATATGATCCTCGTGGTTTTCCTTTGTAAGGTCAGTTATCAGTTTGTAAGGCTAGCATGTTCCTGCTATGGAGTCAAGTTCGTCTAAAAATGAAGTTTTGTGAATTATAGCATGTATATCAGTGACAGAGGAGAAATGTAATAAATGTTCATGCACTATTGAGGATCATTTCTATGGTGATAAATCCCTTGTCTTGTGTTAAGATATCAACTCATCTCTTTGCAGCTGATTGAATTGCGGTTAAATTTATAAATTGACATCATTAACATCTAGGGGTATTTCATGCTCCATTTACAAAATCGGCACTGCATGTAATCTAATGCCAATGGATGGGTTCGTAGATTTATTGAAATTAATTTTGTCTCAGTATACTTTTTTTTCAAAGAACGACAGTTACAGCTCTAATGCCACTTGATTGGGTGTTTAAGCTCCAATATTGCTCATTCCTTCATGGTGATGGCATATAATCAACTATAATATCATCGAAATAGACTTGCATTCATACAGTCTAAGCAAAATCTTTTCCGGATTAGGAAGAAGTGATTGAATGGATTTTGCGACATCCTCAAGAAAAATATCTCCTGCTGTAGTTTTTGGCCCCAACTTATGTTATACCAGGAATAATAGGTTGCATTATGCTGGGCTCTTGTTAACGTTGCCAAGAATAGTTACCGCGTGTAAAGCTGTGCAAAACATTTTTTTTGGACCATCAGAAGCATTTGTGTTATAATTGGGGCATTTGTTAGAAATAACCTGATGGTTGATGTCTGATAGACTAGTAATACAATCTTAACAGAGGGCAAATCAATTATCTTGCCTCGCAGATTTCTTCTTAATAGCTCGAGATCTCGCTGTGCAAAACATTTTTTTTTGGACCATCAGAAGCATTTGTGTTATAATTGGGGCATTTGTTAGAAATAACCTGATGGTTGATGTCTGATAGACTAGTAATACAATCTTAACAGAGGGCAAATCAATTGTCTTGCCTCGTAGATTTCTTCTTAATAGCTCGAGATCTCGCTTCACTATATTGTATACTCTCTCTACTCTCTCTCTACTCTCTCTCTCTCTTCACACCACACCACCACACCCCCCAGCCCCCCCCAACTTGTGTGATGTTTCATTGAAAGAAATACTTGAGAAAAGTGGCAGATGAAGGGGTGCGAAAGGAGAAAACATCCTTGGTCTGAATAGATGGCGGTGGTAGTGAGTTTGGTGAAGATGGTGATGATGGCAACTCCAATACTGATGGCGACGGTAATGAGTGGCGGATCAATTAGAGTGGTGTTTTTGTTTTGTTTTGACGTGAACGGTTGTAAAAGAAATACATATAGAAGTCACTATCTAATAATGATCAAACGTGTAATCAAAGACTAGCAACTACAACGGAACACTTGACCTTAATTACAACAAAGTCGCATTCATGAATGCTGTCACCCCTTCATCCATGTTGGGTTCATTCAACTATAAATCATCATAGGATTCAACAGAGAATACAAGCTCAGGCTGAATGCACCCAAATGAATGGATAGGAGCCCCAGACTCAGTGAACATACCCTCAAATCTCTCTACAACGTTTAGATCTTTCAGAGGAAGAAACTGGTTGGATACGCGTTCTTGCCCTTCACTTTGGTTAAGTTTTTTGTCATCATCAACTACAAAGAAAGCCTGAGAGTCTTCTGCATTAAGTGTTTGATAAGAATGCCCATGGTTTGTTGCCGTTTTGGTATCGATACTTTGAATAATGGCTAGATCATAGTGCGGTAAATAGTCCTCATGCGAATCAACTTTGATCTCAGGTGCCATCATGTTTGAATCTTGCGGAAGCGTTTTCTCAAGCGGGCATTCCAAAAGTTCTTAATTCTTCGATGAAGTCTAGATGCTATGGCTGCCCACCTCTAACGGGAAAAATGAAAGGCAGCTGAAAAATGTTCTGTCCTTGAGATCAATTATCTGATGGCTTAAACTCATCATACAAACGAGCACATATCTTATCCTCTTGTTTGGATGGGTTACTAGACAAGATCTGATGATAGCATGAACTGACTTCCGTCTAAGGGTCTTCCAATGTATCATTTCTGGGGGGAGAATTACCAAAAAAGTCCTAAACCTATTAGATTGTGCCAATTTAGTCCTAAACTTTTTTTTTTTGGCCAACTTAGTCCTAAACCTTTTATAATTGTGCCAATTCAGTCCATCCGGCCAAAATTGGCCGGCTGGTGCTGCGTGGACGCCGGCCGGCCGGCGAACGATTTTTTAATTTTTTTTTTTTCGATTTTTTAATTTTTTTAATTTTTTTTTCTTCCTATCTTCTTCTTCCTCTGGCCGGCGCTGGCCGGCCGGCCAGAGGCGAGGGCCGGCGAGGTCAGCCTCGCCGGCCACTGGCGAAGGCGAGCCTCGCCCAGCGACGGCGAGGCCGCCGTCGCCCAGCCAAGGCGAGGCTCGGCCTCGCCCAGCCATGGCGAGGTCGAGCCTCGCCGGATCGGGCAACGGCAGCCTCGCCGTCGGCCGGGCGAGACTCGCCTTCGCCGGTGGCTGGCGGGGGCGAGCCTCGCCGACGGCAAGGCCGCCGTCGCCCGGCCAAGGCGAGGCTCGGCCTCGCCCGGCCATGGCGAGGTCTAGCCTCGCCGGCCCCTCCGGCGAGGTCGACCCTCGCCTTGGGGAGAGGGTCGACCTCGCCGGTGGCGGCGAGGCTGCCGTCGCCGGGCGAGGCTCGCCCCCCGCCGGCCACCGGCGAAGGCGAGCGCCTCGCCGACGGCGAGGCCGCCATCGCTAGATCCGGCGAGGCTCGACTCGCCATGGCCGGGCGAGACCGAGCTCGCCTTGGAGCGACGGCGGCCTCGCCGTCGCCGGGCGAGGCTCGCCTTCGCCGGTGGCGGCGGGCGAGCCTCGCCGGCCCTCGCCTCCCGGCCGGCCGGCCAGCGCGGCCGAGGAAGAAGAAGATAGGAAAAAAAAAAAGAAAAAAATTTAAAAAATTTAAAAAATCGAAAAAAATTTATTAAAAATTGTTCGCCGGCCGGCCACGTCCACGCATCGCCGCCGGCCGGCCAATTTTGGCTGGATGGACCGAATCGGCACAATTGTAAAAGGTTTAGGACTAAATTGGCCAAAAAAAAAAGTTTAGGACTGAATTGGCACAATTGAAATAGGTTTAGGACTTTTTTGGTAATTCTCCCCATTTCTGGGTCCAGTGGAATTTCATCGATAACTAATTGAGAAAGCTCTAGCCTGAAAAGCAGTAGCAGTCGTGGAGTCTTTGACTCGGAGGTGAGATGAAAAATTGTTGGAATCGATAAACCTTTGTGCATCAGTTTTCATTCCAAAATGAAATAGCCATAGGGTTTGCCAAAATTATGTGAGAGCCAATCTATCGGGTAGAGAAACTGCTCTTGCAGCTATGAGTGTTAGTATGATTACCGATTACCCAGAACTCGGTGTAACCTGATGATGATTTCCTCCTCTTCTTTCGTGATGTTCCCACGCTTGACGTTGGGCCTCAAGTGGTTCATCCAACGAAGTCGGCAACTTTTCCCGGTTCTTGCTAAACCTGTGAGTAATTAAAATTCAAGACTCGGGTCAGTCACATTAGCATCTAATCTTAACTCAAAACAACCAGTCGTAGACTTCCTCAGGGATTATAAATAAAATCTAACCAGCAGGTTTAGCCATCTGAGTCCAGTTCCAGATGCCATATCTCCTGATGTAAGCGATTAGCTTTTGGTCTTCTTCTGGACTCCAAGTGCCCTTTTTCAGTGAGTTATTATCGTAGTCAATTCCTGGACGTCTCACCATTGAAATCGATCAATGGTCAGATATAAGCTGATGCTTCTTTTCTTTCCAAACTCTCTAGCTCTCCAACTTGTTTCATCGGAGGAACTCACTCCCAGACACGCTTCTACATAGAATATTGATTTGGTCCCTTGGTAATTTCAGACTTCACATAACACATATTAAGGGTCTTGTGTATTTTTTTTTATGCAGATTATTATACGATTAAGTCCTTTTAGGTTAGGCCGTGCAACATGCATTATTCTAAATGTTCAAGGAAAGAGCCATTGAAATGGCGTAAACTAAGCCGCCGCTTCGCTATTGGACGAGTTTTTCCCACTCTCATCCGAGAGTGATAAGGTATATAATGTAATTTGCACCATTTTTTTTTTTGTGTGTGTAATGCACTTAAACTACTTTTTAAAAAAAAAAAATTATTTACAAAAAAAAAAAAAAAAAACTAAGTTGGTGATGCGATGTGGATCAATTAAATTGAAGTTCAAATAGTATCAGACGCTAGAAACATGTTAGAAAATCGAAAGAGTCCAAAAGTTTAAGCTCATAGAGGCCATTGAAACTCAACAAGCAAGCGCTACTTTAATGGAAACAAGTCTTAAATCTATTGTATTAGTACAAATTTAGTTACAACCATTTCAATTAGAACAATTTAATCCTAAACATTTTCATATTGGTACCAATTGAGTATATTCAACCAATTTAAGCCAAAAATTACTTAATTGGATGCCTACCATCTTACATGACACGGTTAACACTAACATGAACATTTTTTAAATTTTAAATATTTTTTTCTTTTCTTTTTCTTTTACCTTTTCTTTTATATTTACTTTTTTTGTTCTTTTTTACTTAGTTCCCTCCGCTAGTTGCTAGCCCTTGTTATGGCCA
This sequence comes from Eucalyptus grandis, assembly GCF_016545825.1. Classification (NCBI taxonomy): domain Eukaryota; kingdom Viridiplantae; phylum Streptophyta; class Magnoliopsida; order Myrtales; family Myrtaceae; genus Eucalyptus; species Eucalyptus grandis. Next base: position 19,175,482 of record NC_052620.1, read on the forward strand.
ACAAAGTTCATTGGCTATTGGCAAGGGTGAGGGCCGGGACGCATTCGCTGGCCACAAGCAAGGCCAGCTTCACCGGCCTTTAGCGAGGATTGGACGAGGCCGCCTCTCCCTCAATTCGACAAGGGCACCCTCGCCTGGCCAAGGTTCCTCATCAGCCTCTGATGAGGGTTGGATGAGAGTCCCCTCACTAGATCTAGTGGGGGGCCTCGTTGGCCTCTAGTGATGGCTAGGGGCAGCCTTACCTAACGCTCGCCAGCCCCTGCTAAAGGCCGGTGAGGGCTGACATTGCTTGTAGCTGGCGAGGGCATTCCGACCCTCACCCTTGTTGGCAGCTGACCAGCTCTGCCGACCATCAAGGAGGTTGGTGATTGGCGGAGGGAGTTGTTGATCAATAAAATATTTACAAAATTTTGGGAAAGGAAATGATGTCCTCTTGGGGGACGAACAATCGAAATCTAAGATGATAAATTACTATTCAGTCTAACTCTCCACACGCATGAAAAGACAGAGATTAAATTCAACCCGGAAATGGGATGTTGGAGATGCCCATACCATCGTTTTCGAAAGTTAACCTGAATATATTCAAACTAAAAAGGGTGGCTACTTAAACCAATAAGTAATGTTGTTAATCTAGATAAAGCCATGGAGGTTCAGATGTAGTTTAATCCTTACTAAAATGAATAACTAATACACAAAGATATATATGGCATCTGGACGGGTATAATCTATCTAGGTAAATTGTATTAAGCATTTTGGACCCATTAATAAGAAATGTTGGGCGGGAGAAGGGGACTAGTTGATGTGCGCGAAAGCCAGTCTTGACATCACCTAACCATCAAGCCAAAAAGGAAAAAGAAATGCTAATTGACAGGCGCTTGCACGAGGTAAAAATTTCAAAATTTTAAGACATGAAAAGAGAGGATGGATGGGTTCACTCAACTCATTCATACATACAGATAAAAATAATACGGCAAATATAAATGTGAAATTATTATACAATGAACAATGCATGAGCCTATTTATAGGTTTTATTAGATAATTATCTAAGGTAAAATATTAGTTAAGGATATACAAAATAGATTAATAATGTATATGTGATTTTAATAGATAAGAAGAATAAAAAAATATTATAATTATCTCATATATATATATCCTAGAGAAATAACGGGTTCCCAAAGTCAAATTATAAGTTCAAAATGGAACTAAATACTCTCGGTATATCGATACTCGAAATGGGTGTGCATATTGGTTGCATGTAATTGAAAGATGAACTCAAAGGTAAAAATTAATCTGAAACATATTGTGGCAAAGAACAAGAAAACGCAAAACGATTAATATCAAGTCCCTAACAATTTTTCAAACTTCTAATACCCAGGGTCTATGAACTCCATGCCAGATTATGAGCCAAATAAGTCGTGAGCTTCGCCGGGACAAGTAGCCCACAAGGAATTGGTAGCACCTCGTGTACGGAGGGGATTGAACTTGTGGAGTCACATGCCCAAGCCTATCTTTATATCAATCGTGCATTTCAAAGCTTGGTATCGTCGAAGTTAAGTCTGTGTATTTGATAAAAAAGAAGGAATTGATCACTTCCCAAATGTAATAATTTTTCATTTATCGTGACATTTTCAAATTTACTCTCGCATTTAATTGATTTAAATGAACTTGGACCGAACATGGTCTAACCAGTTCGGACATCACACTCCTTCATCCAACTATCCCTAGCAATCTTCATTATTGTTGACGCCTAAAATTTACTATTAATTAATTAGGTTTTACTTTATTTTACTTTATTTTTTATTTTATCTTTTCGGATAATAAATAACGAAAAAAAAACAGAAAAAACAAAAAAGCAGCCCCCGCATGGGGCTCGGCCCATCATCGCCTCAAGCCCGGCCCCTCCGCATCGTCTTCTTCCTCGTGCCACCGGAGAGCACGCGGGCAGGTGCGACGCCGGAGAAGCATGAGCGGACGGCGGTCGCGTGCGGAGCAGAGGGGCAGGTGGCGTCGATGGGACGTGACCGGAGGCAGCGATGATGGCGGATGGGACGGCGGTCCAACCGGCGGGTCGAAGCCTCGCCGACCGGCCGCTCCCGCGCCTATAAATAGAGGGGAGCCATCGTCGACGAAGGGACATGGACAGAGGCCGAGAAGGATCGAAAGCTGCAGATCCTTGAAACCTCCCACTGAGAGACTTCAGAAGGGGGGCCAAGGACGAGCACGCCGAGATCCAAGGTCGGCCGGAGAAGCGAGCACAGAGACGCGCGGAGGAAGGAGAAAGGGAGAGGGATCAAGGTCGCGACCCTTGGACACCCCACCGAGAGACTTCGGGGGGCCGAGGGGCTCGCGGCCCGGATCCGGGCTTACTGGAGTAGAGAGAGAGAGAGAAAGGGGCCGGAGAAGAGGAGATTTGCGTGGGTCTTGCCGCGCCGCCGCCCCGTCACGCCGTTGCCACGAACGGGTATCGTGATGTCGCCGTCGCCATCTCCCTCTCCGTAGTCCGGTCATCGTTCTTTGTTGCCGCGGAATGCTCCGTTTCCCCCTTTCGGCGCCGCGGATTCGCAAACCCTAGGGTTTGCGATTTCCGAGTCACGAAGCGGATCGGGGTTTGGAAAGCCGGGTAGGGATTCCGTGATTTAAGGGCGGCGGAAGCCGGTTGGATCTCGGGTAGGGTTTCACGGGGAGCGGGTTGCGAAGTCGGGTCGCGAATCGGAGCCGGGTCGGGTAGGGTTCGCGGGAGTCGGGTCGCGGAGCGAGCTTGTCGGGCCGGGTTGTCGGGTCGGGGCTGGGTGTCCCTAAACACCCGGCCACGACGCCGTTTCATTAAATAAAATAAAAAAAGGAAAAAGCCGAAAAATCCGAGTCGGGCCCGCAACGCGGCCCGTCCCAGCGTTTGGGTCGCCGGCGGGTCGGACCCAACGCGAGATCCGGCCCAGGCCGGTTTTGTTTTATTATTTTAATATAAAATAGTATTCTAATAAATAATAAATAAATAAATAATTTTCAAAAAAATCAAAAATGTTTTAATTTCCAGAAAATCAAAAAAATATTTAAAAAATATTGAAAAATGTTTTATTTTCTAAAAAAATCGAGAAAAATCAAAAATAATTTATTTTCCAAAAATATTTTGAAAAATATTAAAAAATATTTTATTTTCCGAAAAATCATAAAAATAAAAAATATTCCATATTTTCCAAAATGTCAAAAATCCAAAAAAAGCTAAAAATTCAGAAAAAGCCAAAAAAGACTTGTATTTTTCCAAAAATACCAAAAAAATCCGAAAAAATCCATTTTGTGTCCAAAAATTAGAAAATGACTCAAAAAATATTTTTCCTCCCAAAAATGCATGGAAAACCCCTTGAACATCCAAAAAAAAAAACCTTAGGATTTAAACAAGATTAGGTACCGAAATGGCATTAGTGATTAACTAGTGTAATCAAGTCCCCGATCCTAATTTCTCTGGGTTGCGCAGAGTGAGTATTTCTCCGATACTTCACTTGGGTTTCTAATCAACCCACCCCAAATCGATTAGTGGCGACTCCAATTTAAAAATTAATTTACAGGTTAAAAACTCAGACCATTAAGTCGTGAATTGGTGGACTTGGGAGAGTCCGGGCTTAATAATTTCAGCCGAGCCATTAGCCTCCTTAGGCGTTCGTACCCGATTGCGGGCGCCCGAGAAAAAGAGGTCGCGGACGGCTTGGCGACTCCGCTGGGGACCTTGAGGACTTAGGCCATTTTATCTTTGTTTAAATGCTTTGTGACTTGGGTTTTTTTTCTTTTGTGAGGATGATAGCTTAAAGTTTTTATTCTGTTAAAATAAAATGTTTTGTGATTATAAACTGATGTGCATTCTTAAATGTTTTAGCATTACACATGGCACACACAACCCGGCCGCCGGACTCCGGGCCGCCATAGGATTTTTAGGATGGTGTTAAGAAAGATACGATCTCGAACGCGAGACTGCGATGTAGAGGTTGCCTTTCTTTTCCCGAATTTCTTAGCCAAGGTTAGAGGGTATGCGCTAACGCGAGACTGCGACGGGCGGATACCTTTTTAATTTCATCAAGCCTTCTGAGTTAGAAATCGAGCCGCACGTCCCATGCGCATGTCTTTGTGCTTGCCATTTTTCTAAAAGCAAAGTGATTTCTTTACTTTTACTCAGTCTTTTATTTGGCCCATGGCAATTTAGGATAAGCTTTTCAAGTCCCAGTTTATATGCGATGGGGAAAGACGATATCCAGTTCATTCCTACTCCCAAGGCAGAGCTCTTCGGATGGTGGGGTCAATTAGATCAGTTTGCCCAAGAGCGTGTGAAGGCCAAAGTTGGTCATCTCCTATCATTGATCCAAATCACTGTTCGCCTTGAAGTCATACAAGCCATGGCACATTTCTGGTGCCCGAAGACGGTTACTTTTATATTCGGTAGGTTTGAGCTAACCCCAACCCTGGAAGAATACATCATCATCACTGGAATGCCTCTTGAGAAAAAGCTCGTCAAACCATCAACAGGTGCCCTCCCATGGCGCGGGTTGGCGCGACTTTTAGGAACTGAAATCTATGTCATGAGGCAAATTCTTGAAAACAACCATAATATATGCCCTCTAGAATTCATGAATGCATGTTTTCAAAACTAGCCTACGACCAAAAAAAGTGAGATTTTCCTCCTGGCCTTTTTCGGGCTCATCGTTTTCCCCCATCAAAGAAATGCCAGAAGTCCTGAGATGGCATGGATAGTTGATCAAATCTTGAGAGGAGGGAATTGTGTCAACATGATTTTAACTGAAACATTCTTGTCTTTTTATCGTTTTAAAGACAACTCGGAAAAAATCATGCGAGCATCTCCTGAAATTTTACAAGTCTGGTTCTTTTCTCACCTAAGTGAATTTCGAGACTTCATGCGATCATCTGAAACGAATGCTTTCGAAAACCCATTACAAAAATTTATGATTTTAGGACCATACATTCCCAATCAAAGCTGTTTAAATTGGGTAAGCTTCCTAAGAGACCCGGCTCCTGAGGCATTCCAATGGTGTGCTGGTTGGTTCCATGAAAAGAGAGCTCGCTTCGCTTACAAGCGTTGTCTCTCAATTCCGTTGCTCGGCCTCACCGGCGCCATTCTCTATCACCCTTATCAAGTGGCACGACAATATGGAGCCCTTCAGAGATCCCACCACCTTTCATCGGGAAGATCTCTTCGGTTCTTTTTAACACAAGCGGTGACTACGCATTCGAAGTTTCTACCGCTCGGGAAGCTTGGGACAAGTGCCATCGCAAAAGGATCGTGGTACCCGAAGGGCAGGGGAGAAGAAAAAGCCCACCACGCCTCCATGTCCTACATCCACAACCATCGCATCCCGAGATGGAAGCCATTAGTCCCTCACTCAATCAGCGAGAGCAGCCAACACGAGCAAGCAGAGCTCATGGAGAGGGATTTGGGAATGGACTGGATGCACACCTCAGAGCCAGTTCAAGAAAGCAGGCGTTCTCGCAAGAACAAGGCTCCCCGTCGCATATAAATTGGCAATCATGTGCCCCTTAGTGTTAATAGTGTGAAAGTTTCGTCCCATTGTTTAGGGACTTTTGTTTAAATATCTAGTATTTCATTCTGTCATTTCCATTTCAAGTTTTAAGTGTTAGGAGCTGGCAGTCTACAAATCCTCTTTTGATAAATAAAAAAGCAGTTAGACCATTGCCATTGGTCAATCTTTGTTTTACTTCCGTGCTCATTTATTGTTTTCACAACGAGCAGGTAATTATGAATCACCGACCACCAATAGCTCGCGACTGGCCTCATGCATTAGGGCCCGATTAGAATGATATACAAAATCGCCTTATTAACATTGAAGATGGTGTAGGACAGATGTCCATTGTCCTTCAACAACTCTCAAGACAAATGAAATCCACTCAAGCTGAGCCCAACTCTATAGTTGCCTCAAACACCGTCATGACACCGCAAATTTGCCGTAAATAGCCGTACCATAGACGGTTTGAAAAGATCATGAAAAAGTTAAGGCATTGCGGGGAGCGAAATCCCATGGACCTGTCCAATTACGCCGGCATTGAGATTCTGAAGAGCTCAAACTTTGTATGCGAAAGGTACGTTGATACCTCTCGCCCAGAGACCTACTTGCAGGCCTATCTAGTCCGAAAGATGATTCAATCGTACCAATCGAGCTTGACCGCCCTTGCCTTGCGATGATACATTGTCGGGAAGATTAGTCTCCTTAAAACTTTGGAGGGAACTAATTCATGTTTTTCACCAAGAATATGATATTGACATCAGCCCGACATAGCCTTGCCCTACGAAGAGCTGATGATCGCGGAGCACGAGGAACCGTTAGCGCTGAGTTAGGAGAAGAACATGTCAATAAAGCCTTGCATGATAAATGGGCAGCCGAACAACGCCCTCTTACTGGAAAATTTCTCACTAGGAAAGGCAAGGAGCCTTTGTACGAGATCAAAGACACGAGAGCTTTGTTCAAGACCGGGGCACGACAGGACAACTCCCCTAAGCTTACTCCAAGAGCTAGGGTCCAAAGAATACCAACCCCCATCAACTTGGGAAGTGAATCAGATAGTGAAACTCCAATGTCTCTCACTTCCTTTGACGAGAATCGAGCTAGCAAACGAAGGGCCTTACTCAAAGGTCGGACCAAAAGCCAAGAAAAGAAAGCCTAAGCAAATCAATGCAGCATCGTCGACGAGCCACCGCACCAAAGCTTCGAGCATTCCCAAGAATACAACCCCGAAGACTTCCGGCCCTAGAATACAATCCCAAGGACTTCCAGCGTTATTTCAACAATGCGACGATTCATCATATAATCAAGTTTCCTACTCTCATGGGGATGAAGGCCCGTCGAAGAGGAAGCGTACGTCTTTATCCGCTACGATCCTAATGAAGCACTAAGCTTGTCCTCGACCATGAGGATAGCTTCAATACTTTATCCTCATTTGGAAATTTTTACCAAGAAGAAAGCAATGGGGTAATCTCGGTAGAATCCAACTTCCCTGAAACAGAAAAATTCACCACTACAGCGGATATGCAGTGGGAAAACCAGTGGCCTAACCAAGATACATCAAGCCTGTCTTGCGCTCATAGGAGCATGACCCCTGGAGAGATGTGGATACCTAATCTCCGCAAGTATAGCGGCACGACTTGCCCCGTGGCCCACTTGCAGTACCTCCATGCTGAAATGAGTCGGTACTATGGCTCGATGTCGTTCACAACTCAGGCATTCCAAGAAACTCTTACGGGGTGCCTTTGCAATGGTTTATCACGGCAAACATTTATCTTCTAAAGGATTGGAATGAGCGACTTCCACATTCTTGCATCGGTACCAAAGCCAGATCGGAACCGAACCGCCTTGTGAGCTTGGCTCACTTCACAAGAAAACCAATGGAAGATTTCCGAGCATACGCGAGGAGGTGGAGGGCTTTCATGATGCAAACCCACCCTCAACCGGCTGAAGAGGAGTTAATGAAGCAGTTCATAGAAGTTTTGTCCTGCAAGCATCGCTGTTGGCTACATGGGTTACACTTCCGTAACTTCAACGAGGTAGTCATCGCATGCGAATACTTCGAGTCTATTGAAGGCGAGGAATTCAAAGACGCTTAGCTTCAAGACCAGCACTATCAAAGCGCTCCTTTACACGGGGTTTTCATGAGTTTTACTTGTTTTTATTTCATGTTTCTCATCTTGTCTAGTGTGCTATTGTTGTATTTTCCATTCAAGTACTCTAATGTACAATTCTAATATTTTGTTTTGAGAGCACGAGGCAAGTACTCCAAACCTGCCCGGTGATGCTATCCAACCATGAAAATTATCATCCAAGAAGAATGCGAGGCTGGGCTTCCTCATGCTTTCTTCCCCCCAAAGATATATACTTTTGAAAAAAAAAATGTTTTATTGCCAAAAGCTTTTTGTCAAAACAAGATTATTAAATCACGTTTGTCTTTCTAACCCTCTCATTTTATGTTTCAGAACATCATCCCCTTTGATTTAGTGTGATAAAAGGTATTTGAAACTAGCACATTGTGTGAGCAAACCAAATTCAAAAGCACCCTTCCAAGAAAGGGGGCAAGCAGAGAAAGGATCATCACGTTTCAAAATTGTCACGCCCCGAACCTCGAGCGCGCCAACATCCCCTTGCGGTCGATCAAATGCGACATTCCGGGTAGTGTCGCCAGGCCCCATTCATTTATTAATGCGCAAGCGGAACGTATTATAAAACCCCTGACAATAAAATACGGGATAGAAAAGCAGGAATCAAACCACAACATAACACTTTCATAATTCAACAGAATTACAAACAGAAGTCTACGGCCAACAGTCTACACAAGACCGGCTCTTAAAAGGAATTGTCCTACGACCTACAAGTCGGACACGTTCTCCAGTCTTATTACTTCACGTCTGAAACTCCTCAAGGCCAACCAAAGCTATCGGTCGCTCCGTCCACCGGGGACCTGAAATTTTAATCCACAATAGGGATGAGACGATGTCTTAGCAAGTTCAACCCCCTAAACCCCTATTAGAAAGAAAATACGCCCCGGGTGGCCTAGCCACATCACCCATAAGACTTACCTCGCCTTAGCCTTCATCTGCAGGTTAGCACAGTTCATATAATTCAACCACGTGCAATTATAATAACCAAACAACCATGTCACAATCACATTATCCGAACAATTCAACCACTTGGATCGTCACAACGATCAATCGACTCGGCCGATTACATGTCATTCTAGCAAATCAATCATTGCTCTCAACTACGGCCCTACTTGGCAAATTTGAATCGGTGGCATCACGGCCCCACTTGGCGCGACCTCTAATAGGTGGCTTATCACGCTCCACCGGGCGCGACCTCTACTAGGTGGCATATCACGGCCTCATCAGGCACGACCTCTAATAGGTGGTTAATCACGGCCTCACTGGGCACGACCTCTCATAGGTGGTATTTTCACGGCCTCATCGGGCACGACCTCTAATAGGTGGTATTTCACGGCCTCACTGGGCACGACCTTTCCTAGGTGGTACATCACGGCCTCACCGGGCACGACCTCTAATAGGTGGTCAATCACGGCCCAATCTCCCATCAATTTATACACTTAGGATTTCATAAAGAATCCCTATATATCGCAATCACACTCAATTCATCACAACCAATCATCAATTTGAGATTCTACTAGCACAGCAACGATCGATCACGAAATTACGAGCAAATAAGGTCCCAAATGAAAATTTTGAATTTAATAGATAATTAAATTTATTCCGAAAATTAATTAAATAATAATATCCATAGTTTTCGAAATCCACACTCAATTTATAATATCCAATCATCAATTTCAAAATCCGACTACAAAGAACGACCGGCACGAAATTCCCGAGAATTTAAGGTCTCGACAAAATTTTCGGAATTTAACAAATAATTTAATTTATTCCGAAAATAATTAAATAATAATATTTTATTAATTTCGAATAAAATATATTATTAAATTATATAATAATTTCGAGACATTTAAATAAATCAAAAAGTAAATTCATTTATGTCAAATCAAGGCTTATTTCAAATAAACCGCTTACCCTTAATTAAGCACACTTTAAAATAAACCACAACCTTAATCAAGTCTACTCTTAATTAACCTAAACTAACAACCTAAAATTACTTAGCATAAACTAAACCTCTCTAAGCATAATTAACCCTCTAAGCGAGGTTTAGTGAGCTAAACTCACCGGATTAGCGAGTCGAGCGGACCAAACGACGAGGGCGACGCGAGGATCGACTTTCCTCAAAGCGGGCCGAGCATCCGGGCTCGGGAAGGCGGCCAAAACGGCCCACGAAGGGGCTGCCATACCCATTTTCTTCTTCTCTGTTTTTGCTGGTTGGGGGCGAAGGAGGGCGATCCGGGCCGGTTGGGGTCGGGAGTGGGCGGAGGAGCTACGGCGGTGGGCAGCGGCGGTGAACGAGCTCCGGCAGCTTTTGCGCGAAAGCTGAATAGCAGCTCGGGACGACGAGCCGGGCGAAGCGGGCGGAGCGACGCGCGGCGCGGGCTTCGCGGACGACGGTGGTAGCGGCGAGCCGGCGACGGCGGCGACGGCGGTCGGGCGGGCTACAGCCAGCTTCAACACCTCCTCGAATCCGGGTTTTCAAGCTTAAAACCGAAGCCGGAGAAGAGAGAAGAGAGGGAGGCCGAGGTCCGAGCGGCGAGGCGCGGCTCGACGACGAGCGGACGGGCGAAGGCGGGTGACGGCTCGCTGCGCAACGGCCGCCGGCTTCCGGTTCTTGGGTTCAAAGCTGGAGAAGAAGATGGAGATGGAGAGTGGTCGCACGGGAGAGAGGAAGAAGGGAGGGAGGAGAGAGAAGGAGGGGGGGCCCTTTTTTATTCTCTTTTCTCTTTCTTTTATCCAACAAAAATGGCCCACCATGACCTAGGATGACATCACACTCCACTATCTCCACAACCTTATTCCAATGGTTGCAATTCCATTTTCCGCCGGGGCATAAAACTTTGTACATCAATTCCTTCAATTCCAATCAATTCTCTCCCAATTGAATCAAATTGAAGTCCATAAAATTAATCCAATGTCACCACACTTTAATTCACATCTTCACTTGTCCATAGAACCAACTTAAATCCCAAAAGTACGACCAAAAGCGAGCCTACTAATTTCTCGAGCCAAATTAGCCATTCTTTGATTATTTTGCTGAAAAACTCGGCTTGCATGAAAAATCTTCCAAAGATTAGTCAATGTTCCTAAAATGATTTGTGACATACCCAGACTTCCAATTTCTGAATTCGATCTCAATTTCACGGTTAATTTCACTTTGGCATGATACTAGCGCGGCCCAACCTATCGGGTAGCCTCTAGGAATTTTCATGCATTTGACCTGTGGTTGATCATCTCAAGCCACAATGTACATCTTTGAAACATTGGCGACTTTTGGTTGTCGGGGTAATCTCAAGATTTCAAATACGAACACAGGGTACCCAATCGATAGAAAAGTCGATCCAGTGCCTATCGACAAGAATTGTGTGATCTGGTGGAATCACCCACACCCGATCACATGCCTCTGTCGAGTCGACCTATCTCCGATCTCTAATTGATTTTTAATTGTGCCGTAATGACCCTTGCAGATTAGCTCGGTCGAAAGATCGCTTCCTAGTCAAATTCTCGAGTCTGATGCATTAGAAACTCTTAACAGCTTCACCCGATAGACTAGTTTCCACATGAGTGGCCGACTCAAGGAAAAGAACTATATGCGTGCCAACGAAATGCCCGTCTCAATTTATTGAAAATAGAATAGGAAAATCGGGATGTCACAAAAATGGTAAGTCCTATTCATAATGTCGAAAATGACATCCCCTCTCTTCCATTTACAGGAAACGAAAGATAGGATGTAATAGGTACAAGCATACGGTTGGAATCAAGCCGTTCCCAAGAGCTCTGTACACTCCATCTTGCTCCTGCCCAACTCCTTCACAAGCCAGAGCAATATCCTTTCCCCACAATGTGCCTGAGCAACCAGATGTTGTGGTTTCATCAACGGGACTTCTAGTTTCGACAAGCCTAGAAGCACAAGGAGGGGATCTTTTCTCTTTCTTTGAATTGGCTACTATCAACAGGGAAGAAATCTAGACAGTTGAAGCGGTCTCTAGCCCCTATTCAAAATGAGGACCTAGAAACCTGACTTCCTATTCAGACGCATGCTCTCGCAAGAAGTAATTGCCATCAGAGAATTTGAGGTTTTGATTGTCCATCTCAGATTCCATAGAAGCTTGAGGTACATGACTTTTGCCCAATGATGCTATAGTTAAAGACAGAAGGAGAAATTTCACAAAAGGAAGGCGTTGAAGATGAATCAACGATCAGCAATCATGCATACATGGTCTGGCGAGGAAGGCCAATCGAAAGAAATGTCAAACTATGCCAAGATGAAAAGGCTGTCATCGACATTCAAACATCATCAGAGTCAAGCAAATACAAACTTTGGAGAAGAGTAATTTGGTATCGTTTCCAATACTCCCCCTCTTGGAATTCACTTTTGACATATTCCCCTATTGGCGGAAGCACCCAGGATTCAAGAGCCAAATTTGATGGTTAGGCAAATCAATATTGGCCAAGCTAGTACATGGAAATGACCCACATCAAATTCACCTGGCTTCGTGTAAAAAGACATGTCATCCAGGAGCCAATTCAGAGAATAATTGAACCTAACGAAGCAAAGTACATAGGACTTCGTGTCCCCCTCTCAGGTTCACGCAATCATCTGCAAACCAGTGAAGGGTAAAGTTGTATCGACTCCAGTTATTCAACTCTTGAAAGAGTTCATGACTAATACATTCCCTCTTGTTTGTTGCAAGGATCACTTAAGGGTCAAAAACAAGGATAACAAATCAATGACATGGGCAAAAGCGAGACGCTCGATCAAATCCCTAATCCTTGGTTGATCATTCATGTGTCATATCCCTAATCAATAGGGACAGCCATCGACACCCCTTTGTGAATAACCATTTTGATGTTCAAAACTTAACAATACTATATTGTTGACCCTTAAGGCTACCAAGAAGGTCTTTTCGAGTCAAAACCATTCACTTGTTTTGAAAAGTTCAAACTCCATCATATTCAAAATGTTGCATGTCATTTCCAGATGAATTCTGCATGATGATTTCGTCTGTCTAAGTCACTGATTCCACTGAGGATTATTAGAATAGACAGCTAAGTAAAGAATACAAGATTGATTGGGCATCCTGGATGAGGCGCGTCAGAATGATGACAGGCAAGCTATATCCTACACACAATCCCCCATCTATACACTTGTGAGATGAGTGCAGAAAATTCCATGACTACAGGGTAAAGAGTTCTCTCGCGAATAGTACGATGATCAAAGCGGTGAGAGGCATTCCATTGCTCACTTTGAGCCCCACACTGCTGACAAATTTCTGCTATACTCCCGACAAAGAACCACCCCACCGGGGCAAGTCGAAAGCAAATCAACATCACAAGGTGAGAAAGGGGATAGAAATTTTCTTGCTTGCACTTGCATCAATCTTCGAGTGTCTTTATTGCATATGAACACTCGCGTTAATTTAAGTGCCCTAGAGTCGTGAAGAGCAACTCTTTATTTACGCACTTGTATCCATTGTACAACTCAATTGAGTCTGTAAATTCACCCTCACATGGAGGCAAAGCAGAAGCCACTGTCGTTTGAGCAGCATAATTAGAAGTGCCAACAAAAGATGAAAACTCCATAGTCTAACAAAGGCATTTGCTTGAACTTGTCAAGACCAGTTCCTCAAGCAACAAGAAAAAAAACATGGGCATAAAAGGTAGTGTACCTGGTAAAAGCAAGGTCAATGCCCATGAACGAAAAATTGAAGAGAGGAGTAGGGGCATGAAAAAGCAGTGTGCCTAGTAAAAGCAAGGCCAATGCCCCAAACAAAAAACACAGTCATTTGTATTCCCAAGAGAAATTGTTGTTGTGATCCATAGAACCTTCATCGGACCGTGAGAAGAAAGACCGGTGACAAATGCCAAGACAGTCACCAACTCTCACCCTCTTACATGTGAGCCAAGTCTACGTTGCATTCCCATTGTAAAAGTCTCTTCAGACTAGGGGCACTTCAATTAACGCAGGATTTCATATGTCTATAAACATCGCTCGAAGAAGTACGAGCAAGATTACTCTATCTCTTTTCGGGGTTCTTGACTTGTAAGCTTAGGAGACGATCGTGCAGCATTTTTTGTCCATCAGCTTTGACCTCGACGGTCCCATTTGATGAGCCAGCGACCAAATCTTCGTCACGGTTTCAACAAAGACCTCTCACATTGGTAAAGTCGTACTGATTGCGAGAATACTCGGACCCCTGCTGACATGATGACAGTGAGATAGTGTGGTCCTTATAAATCCGCATCAATGGTCGGGATAGCCTTTTCCATGAGAGTGAGCGAAAAGTCCTTTTAGACTGAAAGTCCCTCATCTGGCATGCTCAAGACATCTACATTCTAAGTAAAGGTTGTCTTTCAAAATCTTCCCCAGTGGAAATCAAAAGATGCAAAACTGACAAAATTATCATGCATGAATTTCATTTGAACTCATGAATTTACAGCATATACAATCATGAGTGCATACTGTGCAAATAGCGGACCTACTCTTAGAGATCGAGATATTGCCAGGTAAGCATATCTTTATCCCCATTTGTCTCAAGGTACCTATCATCGGTCTGTCCGAGGTACTCTCTTCTTGACACTCGACCTATTCGAGTCGTCTCTTGAGTTTGGGTGCTTGCAATTGTCTCAGTATCCCGTTGTCTCTGAGTACCCACCACTTGCCGGGTACTCCCTCTTAACGACACTCGACCTGTTCGAGTTGTCCCCAGAGTATTGATACTTGTGACTGACCAAGTATCTCTTGGAATACCTACTGCTGTCTAAGTATCCCCATATCGTCAAGTACCCACCGTTGTCTAGGTACTTCCTTTCATGACACTCAACTTGCCCGAGTTGTTCCCAAATAATAGCACTGTTCAAGCATTCCTTCTTTGTGTGCTGCGCCTACCCATGTATGCTTTCTTACACTTGGACCAACTGAGTGGTCCCAGGTTGTATCATTAAATACTTGTGTTCGTCCAAGTATTCCAGTACTTTGTACACCTGTGGCTATCCAGGTGTTCCACCCCTTTTAAGTGCCTGCGGCCACCCAAGTAAGCCTCATGCTACATTCAAGTTTATGTTACCAGGAGGTGAGAAACCTTCATGAATATGCGGGGCACGTCCTCGATATTCCAATTACCAGGAGGTGAGAGACCTTCATGAATATCCAAGGTACGTCCTCGATATTCCAACTACCAGGAGGTGAGAGACCTTCACGAATATCCAAGGTACGTCCTCGATATTCCCTTTACCAGAGGTGAGAGACCTTCATGAATATGCGAGGCATGTCCTCCATATTCCCAATTACCAGGAGGTGAGAGACCTTCACGAATATCTCAGGTACGCCCTCGATATTCCCAATTACCAGGAGGTGAGAGACCTTCATGAATATTTGAGGTACGTCCTCCATATTCCCAATTACCAGGAGGTGAGAGACCTTCACGAATATCTCAGGTACGCCCTCGATATTCCCAATTACTAGGAGGTGAGATACCTTCACGAATATCTCAGGTACGCCCTCGATATTCCCATTTACCAGGAGGTGAGAGACCTTCACGAATATCCAGTACGCCCTCGATATTCCCATTTACCGGGGAGGTGAGAGACCTTCACGAATATCCCTGTGCACGCCCTCGATATTCCCAATTACCGAGGAGGTGAGAGACCTTCATGAATATTTGAGGTACGTCCTCCATATTCCCAATTACCGGGAGGTGAGAGACCTTCACGAATATCCAGTGCACGCCCTCGATATTCTCATTACCGTGAGATGAGAGACCTTCATGAATATCCAGGTACGTCCTCGATATTCCAACTACCAGAGGTGAGAGACCTTCACAAATATTCAAGGTACCCCTTCGATACTTGTGATCATCCAAGTATCTCCAAAGAGTTTGTACCTGTGATAGTCCAGGTACCCCTTCGATACTTGTGATCATCCAAGTATCTCCAAAGAGTTTGTACCTGTGATCGTCCAGGTACCCCTTCGATGCTTGTGATCATCCAAGTATCCCCAAGAGTTTGTACCTGTGATCGTCCAGGTACTATCTCCCAACAAACAGATGCCCTGAGAAAGGTCAGCACATCTCCCGTCACGGCGACCGAAGAATGGTTCGGGTCCTAGAGGAGCAATCTCCCGTCAAGGCAACCGAAGAAAGGTTCGGGTCCTAGACAAATCATTGATTGTTTTAACAGGCGACCGAAGAATGGTTCGGGTCCGAGACAAACCACTGATTACTCCAATAGGCGACCGAAGAAAGGTTCGGGTCCTAGACAAACCATTGATTATTTTAATGGCTGTAGAAGAATGGTTCGGGTCTTGGAGAAGCAATTTCCGTCACGACGACCGAAGAATGGTTCGGGTCGAGACAAACCACTGACATCTAATAGGCGACCGAAGAATGGTTCGGGTCCCTGGAGGAGCAATCTCCCGTCAAGGCGACCGAAGAAAGGTTCGGGTCCTAGACAAACCATTGATTGTTTTAACGGGCGACCGAAGAATGGTTCGGGTCTGGAGAAGCAATTTCCCGTCACGGCGATCGAAGAATGGTTGGTCCGAGACAAACCACTTGATTACTCAATAGGCGATCGAAGAATGGTTCGGGTCCTGGAGGAGCGATCTCCCGTCAAGGCGACCGAAGAAAGGTTCGAGTCCTAGACAAATCATTGATTGTTTTAACAGTGACCGAAGAATGGTTCGAGCCTGGGAAAAGCAACATCTTCATATCACGGGTAAGATGACGATTGATACTTGCCAAACTCGGGTTCACACCCTATCTCACTCACTCGGTAAAGTAGCTACGGGGTAGCTTCTTATCTCGTCTTAGTATTTGTAATGTTATATTGCTCTTTTTTTCATAGGATAATAGGTCCCAAGTAAAATATAATCACATTACGCATGTATGGATAAAGTTTAGGCATCGGTTTGTCTTTGAATGCAACCTCTGCAAGCTCACCTTCAAAGAGGGCGCATTTGACGCTTAAAATTTACTATTAATTAATTAGGTTTTACTTTATTTTACTTTATTTTTTATTTTATCTTTTCGGATAATAAATAACGAAAAAAAAAACATAAAAAAAAAAAAAGCAGCCCCGCATGGCCTTCGGCCCATCATCGCCTCAAGCCCGGCCCCTCCGCATCGTCTTCTTCCTCGCGCCCTTTGAGAGCACGCGCGGGGTGGTGCGACGCCGGAGAAGCATGAGCGGATGGCGGTCGCGTGCGGAGCGAGAGGGCAGGTGGCGTCGACGGGACGTGACCGGAGGCAGCGATGATGGCGGATGGGGACGGGCGATCCAACCGGCGGGTCAAGCCTCGCCGACCGGCCGCTCCCGCGCCTATAAATAGAGGGGAGCCACCGTCGACGAAGGGACACGAGACAGAGGCCGAGAAGGATCGAAGCTGCAGATCCTCGAAACCTCCCACCGAGACTCGAGAAGGGGCCGGGACGAGCACGCCGAGATCAAGGTCGGCTGGAGAAGCGAGCACAGAGACGCGCGGAGGAAGGATAAAGGGAGAGGGATTGAGGTCGCGACCCTTGGACACCCCACTGAGAGACTTCAGGGGGGCCGAGGGCTCGCGGCTTCGGATCTGGGCTTCGTCGGAGTAGAGAGAGAGAGAGAGAGAGGGACGCCGGAGAAGAGGAGATTCGCGTGGGTCTCGCCGTCGCGCCGCCTTTTTGTCGCGCCGTTGCCACGAACAGGTATCGTGATGTCGTCGTCGCCATCTCCCTCTCCGTAGTCCAGTCATCGTTGCCGTCGCCGCCGTCGCCGCCGGAATGCTCCCGTTTCCCCCCTTTCGGCGCCGCGGATTCGCAAACCCTAGGGTTTGCAAACCTTAGGATTTAAACAAGATTAGGTACCGAAAGGGCATTAGTGATTAACTAGTGTAATCAAGTCCCCGATCCTAATTTCTCTGGTTGCGCAGGAGTGAGTATTTCTCCCGATACTTCACTTGGGTTTCTAATCAACCCACCCCAAATCGATTAGTGGCGACTCCAATTTAAAAATTAATTTACAGGTTAAAAACTCAGACCATTAAGTCGTGAATTGGTGGACTTGGGAGAGTCCGGGCTTAATAATTTCAGCCGAGCCATTAGCCTCCTTAGGCGTTCGTACCCGATTGCAGGCGCCAAAAAAAAAGAGGTCGCGACAATTATCATCCGAATCCCAAGTAAACTGTAAACTAGATTACGTCGAAGATATTAGTGAATAATGGAGTTGGACTTAAACGGGCAACCAAGGTAAGGTGGAGAATTTGTTGTTGAGACGATCCGTCGTACTATAAGAAATCAGAAGCAAGTTAAATCATCTTGGGGGCAAATTCTAGCAAATAAGCAACCATTATTTACATAATATATAAATATAGAAAATACCGAATTGCTATACAAAACTTTTGTTAGACACATTAAAGGACAGATTGAGTGTTGTAATCACGCAAGACCATTGTCGACGGTTCTAAAAATTTAAACGGTAAATGATTTTGTGGTTTAACATCGGTTGTTATAATACTCCTCATCAAACCTTAGACTTTTGCTTGAGATTTAAGCATGAATATACATAATATGGAAAGAAGGGCTTTAAATGAATTGAATTTAGAATTTCTTGATTTGATATTATGTAAAATTCGGTGTGGCACTCTTTTGTTATTTATTTTAAAAGCTTAAACTGCTAAATAAAGATGTAGCTCGATATTTTATAATTCTAACACATGCCATCTTTAATCTCAACCTGAATAACACACCTTTCTTATCATGACCGGATGGAGATCTAGTGAGATACATGAAAGTTTGCTTGAGATACCACCTTCAATGTACAAGAATTGCAAAAGAAAAAAAAACATATGCTGGATTATGTGTTTTAATTTAAGTTAAGTAAATCAATTTTAAATATAAATTTTAGATATTTGATTATCCAAAGAGACAAAATAACCTAAACAAACATGTGAAATTATAGCTGTAAGCGCTTCAAACGCTATCATTTACATTATAATATTTTAAATAGTCACCGATAGAAACGAATAAAAAAGAATATCTAAATAGTTTATTAAAATATCTTATATTCGAGATGTAGTTCTCGTTATGGGTGAATTTGTCATATCATTTCTTAGCTGGGTATCCTACATATTCAAATGGTGACAATAACATCTCTCCAACAACTATTTTACCGCTGTTTCATCATAAGCTAAGGTGCTCTGCTTTTTTGGCGGGAAAGAAATAGATAACGTGCGCACATCTCCCCATAAATCTTGTCAACTTGCTATAGTGGGACAAATAGAATATGTTTCCATATTAGCACGTGTATACTTCGTTATCATTTGGGCATGTTTAGATAAATCTGGGGCACTCAAAACTTTCACAATATATAAATGTTAGATAATCCATAGGCTTTAATTAAACATTGATTTCTGAATACAACGAGTTGTAGTTCGTTGGATTCGCCTCAGAGCATAATAAGGATCTTTTCTTTCAATGAGCATTCTATTTCGTCAACATCCAATCGGATTGACTTTTTCACTATAAACGGAATGTTTCTGAAAGTAAACCAGTATTGTAGACAGCCCAAATGTTCATGTGTCAACGACATCTAAGACTCTTCATAGTAAAGCGAAAAGAAAGACAAAGTGAAACTATACAATGATGGGTCAAGACAAAGTGATAATGTGATAAAAGTGTGCTTGACAGACCATTCCGTAAGATTTTCATGGTCTAGTTTGTCTGCTGGTATGGAAGGAAGAGGCACCATAGCTGTAATTAGTCGATTGCTCACTAGTCTCCAATATCACCAAAATTTTGTTCATCTTCGACGATTTAGTATATATTATGCAGAGGCCAAAGAGAGTAAGGCTTAGTGTGACCTTAGATGACCAAAGAGTGTGATAACAACAGAGAATGGTCAAAAACCTAAATGCATTTCATACTATGAAGAGTGAGGTAAAAACATTCAATCACAAAGACCTCGGTTGAGATAACAAACCGTGCAAATCTATCGAGTAGGAAAATGAATCTACGATAAATCCTTTCTCACGGAACGTTTTTAATTCAGGAAAATGGCGAACGACCGAGTGAAATCTTTGGGGATATCACGTGGCTGTCCCAAGTATGGTTGTGATGGGCACCACAAAAAGTTTCCCTAGTTCTCTCTAATCTCTAGCACTAGAAGACAATGATGAACAACCCACCCATGCATGGCTACGCTGGTTGAGGATTGGCCTCCTGACCCCGAGGTTAGGGGTTCGACTCTCGTTTGTCACAACTCCCGAGTAGTTCCGTGATTTAAGCAGAGGGCCTCAGCGGTGGGTTGCTGGGTTAGTCTTCTTTGAGATTTACGTCTAAATAGTGGCGGGGTCCGGCAGCGGGTTCGGGCCAGTTTCCTCCGAGGTTTACTTCTAAATAGTGACTTGCGACGACGTTCCGACGGTGCCACCGGGCATCGAACCAAAAAAAAAAAGACAATGATGAACGACAGAAAGGTGCCGCCTCTAATGAACTTATGGGGACAAATTTGTCGCCCCCCGATGCGGGTTCATCTTAATATATATAAGCTAGTTTCAGTCCGAGGGAGTTCTTATCTCTGTGTTTAGGAAGGATGACGTGGATGGAAAGAACATAAGTTAACATATATATCAATGATTGAAAAATTTATTTGTCAACTTGAACATTTCTTAAAGGTTTTATAAACTTAGAAATAAAAATGAACTCTTTTAAGACTAGCTCGTATCGTTTCTGTATTTCTTTATTCATTTTTTTTATATTTATTCTAGGCAAAATAGTAACTGGAAACCTATCAGTTTGGCCAGTAGCATAGATTCACTCATAAATTTTCCTGTAGAATATTTACAAGCTTAGCGCTAGTGGCTATTATCTTAAGCTTTTATTCTTATCCTCTGTATTTGATTTTTGTTAGCTATATTAAATCACCTGATTTTTTTTAGGGGTTTGAACATGTGGACGATTAAGGTTATTGGAGATTATTGAAACATTTTTTTTAATAAATATGCAAATTTGAATGTATTTTCTTATTGTATGATGATGATCTACACAAATATATATATATATATATATATATATAAGGGAAAGACAGGAAAAATGGGTTCTCTATATATAATAAGGTGATAGATTTACTCGTGACTATTGGTGAGAGAGACTATACGCCAATTAATTTTGCAAAACCCCGCCATTGATTTTGACCAGAGAATAATTTAATCAAACGTGCCTGAAATTGAGCTGACCTAAACCTGAAAATGCTCCCAGAGTGCAAAGACTTGCTTTAACCACGTTGATCACTGTAAAAGTTCCCAAGATTGATAAGATATCTGTGATAAATAAAATCCTAACTGTAAATAAAAATATAAAGAATAGCAACTTGTTATCTTGGTTTTGCGTACTTAAATGCACCACAACATCAATGCTCGTGCCAAAAGAGGGAAAAACCATTGTTTATGAATATGTGGATATCGAAGTACATCAACTGTCTGAAGTGGAATGCCTCGACAAGTTGCATGGTTTTTTAACTGGAAAATTATGGATAGACCTGCACGAGAGCTGATTACTGGGACATGTTTATAGTAACTAACCGTAAAACACGATAAAAATTGAGTATAACGAGAAATATGCATATCCAGTTTTAGAAATTTCACTGAACGAAATACCTAACAACGTCGGGTACTGAGCTCGTGCAAGGTTATAACTTATTATGTTCATAGTTCATGCGTAATTAAGAGAAATAAAAGATGAAGACATGACTCCGTGCACAAGTCAATTCGGACGTTTATTTTCTTTTTACTCGCAAATTTGTGACACTGACATTTGATTTCTTCTTTTAGGCGTGAAACTTTCAAAACCCTATTCCAACGTACAAATATTGATATTATAATCGTTTACAGTATATTATTTTCAAAATTAAACAGCATTTCTATTTTTAAAATTTTTTCCTAGTTTTCGAGGAAAAGTCAAAAAATAACAAATAACAAATAACAAATAATATCTTGAGCTTTCCTGAGCAGCATTTGTCCCTATGATCGTGATGGTAGGAAGAACTGTCTTGCCTTATCGAGGGAGGGCGCACTGCTTGTTCTCTTGAAAATGGGTAAATTGACAGTGTCTCCTCTTCTTTGCGTTTTTAAAGACAAAAGCAAAGATAATTATCCAAAACCGAACAAACAATCAGCATCGACAAAAGCAAAGATAATGCTTGTACAGTCACTCGAGAAATTATTTTCCGGAGAGATGTACTCATTCAATGATAAAAGTAGGTCTAAGTTATTTGTTGATGATGTTCTAAATACTTGTTCGTGAAATTACTACAAAATCAAAACTCAGGACGCAGTTGCAACTAAGGAAACCATTCTTCAAAAGATCATCCAAAGTCCAATGGAAGTACATCAACCGAGCTCTCATAGATAACACTACGTGGGCCATTATACTTGTGATTAGGTCTCGACATGATATAATGTTGCATTTTAATGACCAAAATCAAATGGGGAAATGGGACGGAAGACTAAGCTATCTATGTTCACATTTTCATCTAGAGAGGCAGAGAAATTATTCTACTATTGTCGTACTTGTCCAACGTAAATTAATGCGCGTTTCATTGAATGTTCTCCTTTGCTCCAAATCAGCCGCCCACTAAACTTCTATTACCAAAATCTTAATCCTTCTCCATCTATATCAAACTAACAAAAAGGACATACATACAAAGACATGAACGGTGTAGTTCAACCAATCGTTTACTCCAGATGGAAATAGTCCTTCAACAATCCCCTTCTAAGATTTTTTTTTTTTTTTGATCGAATCCCCTTCTGAATTGCATGCTCAAAAAAAAGGAAAGTAAGTAACATATGCCCTAAACACAAACCCTAGATATCCCCCACGACAAAGCACAAGTAGTATGAAGATACAAAGCTGCATCACATGACAACCTTAAGTTTTTCTTAAAAAACGGACGAGAATAAGACCAGAATAACCAGGTTCATAAAATGTCTCTTCACACCTAGGTTTGTTTGTATTTGCCATTAGGTCTAAAGTGGGAGAGAATAACGAGAATAGAGAAACTTCAAGGCCCTACAAGTCTCCTAAATTGCATTTTTTGTAGAAACTCTTGAGACCTACATCTCGTTAATTCACTACCAACTGTTATGGTCCCTTGACAAATGATTCTCGGCCCACAACGCACAATAGCAACCTGCATTTTGACGTAATGCACTCATCGCTGATTCGCTGGGATTGTTGGTAGCGTATAATCTCATCATCTGAAGTAATTTATGTGTCACCGATTCTCTGTCTGGAAAAGTCCCTTGTCACAACAGAAAGGAAGAGCAAACTTTTTCAAATTTCAAACTTGGCGTCAACTTTGGAGAAAATAAAGTATATGTTTATTCAAATATATAGGACTTAATTAAACTATCGTTCTTGAGAGAACGGGTACTTGGACGGTCAGAAACTTGTTCGAGGGAAATACCGAAAACCAACGAGCAGTTGCTGAATTGGAGCTCCGGGGAACTGTTAATACACTGGAGATTGCAGAGCTTGGGCTTCAAGTGGAGTTGGATCAGAAGACTGGAAGACCAAAGCTTGTAAATTATGCCTGAAAATGGTCAAATGTCTATTAATCCACTTGATAAGCATACCCTTTCAGTAGTCCTTAAATTTTTCCACGATGTGTTTCTGAGATGCTGCCCAGAGTATTGCTGAGGAAGGATTCAAAAGAAAATTCTTACCTCTTCATCCTATGCATGGCAATTCATGAAACCTTCATGGTGACTGTTGTGATGAGCGCATTTAGGAGCATTAGAAGGGAGTTGAAGATAATTTGGTGCAAGGCGGTCCCTCTGAGCATCAGAATATGAGAAAATACGAATTTGGAGCAGCTTATCGTCTGAGTAGTAGACGCCAGGAACCACAGTTGAAGGGCAAAATGCAAGCTGTTCATTCTCAGCAAAGAAGTTATCAATGTTCTTATTCAAGACCAAGCGGCCAACTAGCATTAGGGGGCAATATGTCTTTGGGCCAGGTCTTAGCCACATCAAGCGGGTCAAAGTCAAATTTGTCTTTATAATCAGTATCCATGATCTGAACGAAAGTTTCCATTCAAGATAGTTTCCAGCAGCAATGGAATCATAAAGATCCCGAGTCGCAAGGCTGTGATTGGATCCCCGACTCTAATCGCCTCTTCCTCCAGTAAGCTCTTGACCCCGCAAGTTCGTTTCCAGTGAAACTTCACATAATGCGCTTTTCTGGCCTTGTTGATCAAAGCGTAGGTGTTAACTCCAGAGCCCGTCATGTTCCTCTCATCTTGTGGAATACCAGTATCATCAAAGAGGAGGGTGAACATGCCCAAGCTCTCCGGATGGTGGGCGAGAACGTCTAGGATCCTCCAGTTCTCCTGGACGTGGGATTTGGGGTTTGGTTTCCCATCACGGATAAAGAAGACGGGAATTGTTTCACACCAGATTAAAGTTATCCTGCAGTAACAGAACAAATGGGCAAAGTGCAACAAAACAAATGGGCAAAAGAAGGCTTCAAGTGCCATAACTTACGAAATGTACACTTAAGTGCCACATTCGAAGAAATACGGATCACTTGAGTGCCACTTCGGCCAAACACCTCCTGAGTTTCGTATCTCTAATACTTCTAAGATAGACTATCTTTATGAAGTCTCTCTTAGTGATGAAACCAAGATTTCTGAAACCCAACTCCCTCTCATGAACCCTTATTCTGCTTTTGCAAAGCCAACCTCATCATTTTCACCTATTCGCTCTATCCGCCAACTTATTCACCAAACCCCAAAGCAAGTAAAGGAGTACGTTCAGTCCTCCAAATTCGACTAGCATCCTATTCCTGCTTTTGCGAAAGGAATATTTTGTTACTCTCAGATCCCTCCAGAATTTCCCGGACAATGGGCTCAACAGGGATACACTCATGTCCATTATGGAGCTGTTCGTCTTGCTCTGACTTTTCACGGTCGAAAAGGCTTGCCAGTTGTAGCAAGAATAGCTTTGTTAGACACCAGGTTTTTACAATACCAGCATGCTTGCATTGGTACTGTTCAAACTACTTTGAATGCAGGAACAGTCTTTGTCACGCTATATCCCAACTTCAACATCGCTCTTTCGGATCCTCGTTACTTTCTTTTATGAAAGTCCAAGTCCAACTTCTTTGGAGCCCCTCAAGCTGCTGACTCGTAGGCTGCGACACTACATTACCGAGATGGTATATCGAGTGCGGAACCATGCACTTGACCTCACTTCAACAATGGTAATGAAGACGCCTTGTTCATCTCCATGCGGAATGATCGGGCATCCTGTATCCATGTTCCTAGACAAATCCCAAAGGATACGTTGGCCAAGCTCCTTCCGAGACTTGGATTACCAACTCTGAAAAGCTACACCAGCACAACAAGCCTTTCCGGTCACGGACTCGAGTTCGTAAGGAAAAAAGATGGAAGCTTGTTTCCATCAAATTTGGCAAGGAAAAGGAAGAAAGTCCTTCTATCTTCCAAACCCTCTTTATGATTGAACCATGTGTCCCTCAATCTATTTCCGAGCAGATCCAAAGAAGCATGTCAAACATTTTGATGGTAATGGACATCCTGTTCATTACTATAAAGACAATTATGGTCATTGTTTTGGGACCTTTTTGTCAATGCTTTTATTGTACAAATTTGACGAGGTAGATCCTTTTGCAAGACCCCCACCTCGACGGAAAAGGCCAAAAGACAAAATGTTCCAAAGGTACTTGGACGGAGATTCCTCCGTTGATACTCTTGGTGAATCTGATAAATACCAATTCATGGTTTCTTATGCACCACCTCGACCACAAGAGCCTAGTACTACATCCCAGGCCTCACCAGATCCACCAAAAACACCACCACCGGCTCCTCCCTAGAAAAAGCAAGTTCTCTCTCCATTCTATAAGCCAATCCTTAAGTGGGCTAAGAAGCACTCTTACCCCCTCGAAGTTCCGGAAAAGTACCATCTACTTCTTCTATTGCTATGTTCGGGATCGACTTTCCTCCTCTTGTCAAGGAAAGTTCTAAACTCTCGTTCCACCTTTACGGAAGAGTTTATTGATCCTCATGGCGGATACCGCCATGCATGTTCCTAAAGTTCCCTACTCCCACCGTGTGGATGAACATGGGAGAGCAGAAAAAACCTCCGCCGCTTAAGCCGTCCTAAATTGGCAATCGGAGACTCGTTAGCACAAAACAATGCCTTCAAGGCTATTGATTCCAAAATTGGAAATGTGCAACAAGATCTCCGAAGATATGATGAAAGTACCAAGAAGATACTTCGAGGTTCCCGAAAAGGCTTCATGCCTTGGAATCGGACAACATCTTGGGTACCACTACCTTGAAAGTCCAAAACCAGAAATAGAAGCTCGAGAAGCAAATTCAGATTCTTGAAGAAGGAAGGTTTAGACCTTTTGATCCACTAGCACCTCCTATTCGATCGGGGTACGTACCCCGGCCACCGCAAATATCTGTTTTGCCAATATTCGGAAGATACCTCCGAAAGAACCGGATATGGCGAGAAATACAAAATCGTCTCAAAGCCTGCCCGAGAAGGAAAAAGGGAAACAAAAGACAGAATCAAGCTCAATTGTTATAAGAGAGAAGCAGACCAGATGATGTTATCAAATCCACTAGAATCCTTTTTGAAGGATTTGGGTAAACAGAAGCTAATCCTAATACCCAACAGCTCGAGCGATCCTGCTATCCCAGAAAAACAAATTATGCTAGCTGAGCAAACTCCTTCTACTACATTAGACTCATCATCCCTTTCCTCTCTTTCATCCTTCCCGGATGATCTGATTGATTCTTCCCTATTGTTCCACCAACCTCACAAATATTTATGGCTAACACTCCTCCAGGACTATGACTATGAAATGGAATCAAACTATGCTGATCCAGAATTTGGACAGACAAGTAATCCCACGAAGCGATTCCACGGACATGTGTCTATGGCATCAAAACAATTCTTCTCCATTGATGATATTCCTTATCCAAAATGGCCAGAAAGACTTGAAGAGTTTCGTACTTGGTTGAGTACACAATCCATCACCAACCATGATATGAATGATGTCCTTTACAACTTTGTTACGAGATTCATAGGAGCCTCAAATTCTGGTGGCGAGTCACTCACGGAACAAGACCAAATCACGTTCCTAATGTCACCCAATTTCAGCCATGCCCTTACTTATTTATATCATGTCTTTGTGGGAACCCGAGGAGATCTCAAAGAGCTAAAAGAAGGGAATTTTTAGAAAGAAGATCTTGCTCCCTTGAGAAAAAGCATCTTGATAAGCATTATCGACTAATGCTTAAGCTCTTTTACCAAATTGGAGCAGATCCAAATTTAAAGCATGTCTTCCTTACTTCTATCCCCAAAGAGCTATCACAGATGGTTGAAAGATCTTTCTTTGGAAAGCAAAGAAGAATACAAGACGTTCCTCTGGGAGAAATTCAGCAAGAAGTCCATCTATGTCTTGAAGAATTATGCTTAAAGCGTCGGATGGTCCGAACATACATCACAGATGACAGGCGTCTTGAAGGAGCTTGTTCCTCTCAGAAGTTAAAAATCAAATGCTCCAAACAAGATTGTGATGGTACTTGTGGCCAGTATTCCCGGAAAAAAAAGCACTACAAGAAATACTCAATTAAGAAATCCAAACATGGCTCCAAGCATTTCCGGAAAAAGAAGAAATGGAGATACCTACGCAAAAGGAAGGAGCGCACAAGCCATAAGAAGTCAAGTCGTTGCTACATTTTGCAACAAAAAAGGACATTTTGCCAAAAATTGTCCTTAGGCGAAAAAGGTCGAGATTCATCTAATAGAGAATGAAACAGGTTTTTCACTTGAAAATGATGATATTGAATCCTTATTCTCTGGCTGATGATGAACCAACTGAACAAACTCTTTGTGCCATTCCTTTTTACCAAACTTCTAGTGACACCGAGTCGACTCGAACCAAGATATTTTCACATATCTCACACCTTCAAAGCCAAATCCTGACATATTTTCAAGTCATACTCACCGTCCCCATTTCCTGTTAAAATCCTCACCTCGAAGTTTGCCAAACCTATCAACGTCATTGCTCTTATTGACACGGGAGCAAGTTGTTCCATTCTAGACACAAAAGTTCTACACGAAGAATTCGGACTCCTTACATCCGATACTTCATTCTGCTTCGGGAGATACTTTCTCCACAAATGTCGAGAACCACTCCTGTGAATGTCCAGTTCTTCCCTTGAGTGTTCCATAACTGCAAATTTTTTGGATCTAGCCTTCCCAATAAAGATCTGATAATTGGGTGGGACATCATGACTCAAATCTCTTAGCTTCGCATCATTCCTGGAAAAGGTCTTAGGTATAAAGATCAATTCTCTGAGTTTGTTAATATTCAGAGGCTGTTTTCCATTGAAATGAGTCTACTAGATCCAATTATGCAGAAGTTGTTAGAATCTTGTTCAGAATCCCATGCAGAATTTGCTCAAAAGTGCTCTCATCCTTTATGGAAAAACCCCGAGTTCTTTGTTCGTCTTCCTTTAAAAAAAAATGAAGACATAAATCCAACCAAGGCGAGCCACATGGGAATGAAACCAGAACATTTGGTTTTAGCTCAAAGGGAATGCTTGGAACTTTTGCAACAAGGCCTTATTGAAGTTTCCGACTCACAATGGGCTTGTGAGGCATTTTATGTCAATAAGCGAGCCCGAGCAAGCAAAACAGAGGAAAAATGAGATTAGTGATCAACTATCAACCTCTCAATCTTTTCCTCCAAGATGATAAGTTCCCTTTACCATCTAGAGATTCACTCTTTAGTGGTCTAACCAAGGCCCACATCTATTCCAAATTCGACCTCAAAGCCGGATTTTGGCAATTGGGCATCCATCCCGAAGACATATCCAAGACAGGATTCTGTATTCCGAATCAGCACTTCCAATGGAAAGTTCTTCCTTTTGGTTTAAAGGTAGCACCATCCCTTTTCCAAAAGGCCATGTGCCGCATCTTCCAACCAATTCTATCAAGTGTAGCTGTATACATTGACGACATTACGCTCTACGGTCCGATGAACATCCTGCTGTCAACTCCCTTGGCCGGTTTGCGAAATCGTAAAAAACATGGCATTATGCTTTCGCATAAAAAAGAAAGATGAATATTGCCAGACAGAAATTGAATTTCTTGGTATGAACCTTAACAAAGGAACATACTACCCAGGGCCACATATCGCCCAAGAATTACTGAAGTTTCCTCAGGATAACTTCACAACAAAGCAAGTCCAGCAATTCCTTGGGATAATTAACTATCTCAGGGTGTTTGTCCCAAATATAGCAAAGCTTCTGATTCCTTTGCAATCCATGCTAAAGAAGAATGCACCACCTTGGGGAAAAGCTCAGACCAAAGCAGTTGCTGAACTCAAAGAGATTATGCAGAATCTCCCACCATTACAAATACCATCAACAGGCAAACGAATCCTCCAGATTGACGCCAGTGATGAATACTGGGCAGCTGTTCTTTTTGAAGAAATTGATGGTAAGAGACTCCTCTGTGCTCATAAAAGTGGAAAGTTTTCCCAAGCTGAAATGCATTACCATTCCACTTTCAAAGAAATCCTAGTAGTCAAAAATGGAATCAAAAAATTTGAGTTTCATCTCATCGGCCACCACTTCTTGGTGGAATTAGACATGGCATCTTTCCCTCAGATGACCAAGTTTAAACAAAAACAGATTCCAAATTCACAACTGCTTAGATGGACTGAATGGTTCTCAAAATACTCCTTTGAAACTAAGCATATTCCTAGAAAGAAGAATGTACTTGCGGACTTCTTATCAAGGCCAAAGGCACCAGCCGAGATCAACATGTATATCAAAAGGCCTGCTTTCCATATGCTCAACCATGGAGTAAAATACAAAATCGAGAACATCAAAGATTCACGAGCTGGAAATATCCAGGGAGATTATTCAGCAAATCCCGTAATGAATGACAGCCTTTCGAGAACTCCGGAGAACCTCATGTGGCAAAGCCACACGGACTATTCGAGATTCAATGGAGGTTCGATTCTTTATCCTTTTGGGTTAAATATGAATTATCCGTTCATTCATCCTCTTATCGGAAGGAAGATGATTTCTCTGAACAGCTCAAAACGTTATTATGGTACTTAACCAATAAGTATCTAATAGCTTTTGAAATCCCAACCAGAAGATTCATTGCTAACCTCACAAGGATATTCTTGCTCGGAAGAAACATTGAAAAGGAATGTGATAGAAATCTCTTAGAATTCCTAAATTGGTTCTATCCTCCTACATGTTGGAAACAAGACTTAGAAAGAGAACTAAGATCGACGACGCCAAACCCCGAAGACCACACCATCCCTGTTTTTCGACGTCCTTGGAATTTTTGCAGAAATAATGGTAGTATTCTCGATGCACCACTAGAAATAGGAACCACATCCTATAAACCTAACTTGAACAGTCGAGAAGCTCGAATTTACAGATCTTATCCTAGATCTGTTCGACTTTGTGAAAATGAATATCGAGAACTCCAAAGAATCCTGTGCCAGGAAAACAAGACCATTCCCGAAGATATGTGGAATAATGCACCCACTACGTGGGATCATTATGACCTAGCACCAGAAGCTAAGGAAGCACTCGGACAATACAGACAAGCCTCATCGTCCCAAGAGCCTGAAATGACAAATGAAGATGACATTGTCTAGTCCACCCAGGACCCCCACGCACGCTTTGGAGGACCTCTGTCCCAGGATCCCTACGAACAATTCCAAAGCATGGACACATCTTTCTATGCGAGCCATCCAATTGGCCTCGGCCAAGAATTCCCGACGCAAGAAGATGAAAATACAAACCAGGCTAAAGAAGAAGCATCACATTGGGCTCATGAACAAGCATCCTCATCACGAAGATTGAACCAAATCCTCTCACCGTAAGACCTTGAAGCCCTTGAACAAGTACGAGGCACATCTCCTAGAAGGCAGCTCGGATGACTCGTGTGTAGCTACAATGCTCGTGACGGACGAGACCGTTGAGTCCGTACATTTTCTTGTAGCCGCAGATCCTTTGTTCACTTTTTTCGTAGCACTAGGCTAGGAATGCACCTTTGTTCGATACGATTCTTGTTCATAGTGTGCGAATAATTCCCTTTCGGTGTCCTGTTTGTACCCGGACCCGTGAGCTTGGTCCCTATGTGTCTTTTGTGACCTCTTATTACCTATATAAGGCTTCGAGGGTGTATTGTTTTGGGCAGAGTCCCTTGAAGTAAAGTGTGTGCTTTGTGGAAATCTCTCTATGGCTTTCTAAATCTCCCCTTCTTCTCCACCTGGAAGGATCCTTCAAGAAATGCAGCTTGGGTAGGTTAGAAACGTTTCCATCCCGCATCTCCGAGTGTCTCTAGGCTCGAACTAAAGGGTGAGTGGTTTTCGCTAAAAGGCTGTCCCTGAAGGGCTTGAACGAGGATGTTCGCCTTTGTGGGATGCATACCTATAGAAATTTACTCTCCTTCCCGGTTCTAAGTCTAGGTCCATTCATGGTATCGAGTAACGTGGTATTTTCCGGCAAAGCGCACCTAAAACGACACCGTTTTGCATGCTAACGTGACCAAATAATACAAAAACGGCGTCGTTTTGGGGTGATGTGGTAAAAAAATAAAAAATTAAATTAAATTTAGTTAAAATATTTAAAATTAATAATTAAATTAAATTTAGTTAAAATATTTAAATTAATAATTTTAAAATTAAATTTAGTTAAAATATTAAAAAATAATAATTTTAAAATTAAAAAAATTTAAAAAAAAAAAAAAGAAAGGGGAGGAGGCGGGCGAGGGTTGCCGCCCCGTGGGTGCTTAGCGGAAGGGCCGGTGACGGCGAGGAGGTCGGCCGGGGTCGCGGGCCACGGCTAGGGGCCGGTGACCCCAGACCAGCTAGTGGCGAGGGCTTGTGAGCCCTCGCCCGATCCGACCCTCACCCGGATCTAGCGAGGGTTGGCGACCCTCGCCCAACTGGGCCAGGGCCGCCGCCGCGGGCGAGGGCCGCTAACCCTTCTTGGATCACGGGGGCAAGGGCTTGTGAGCCCTCGCCCGATCCGACCCTCACCCAGTTTGGCGAGGGTTGGCGACCCTCGCCCAGGTGGGCCAAGGGCCGCGCCCCCGGGCGAGGCCGCCGCAACCCGGCCGGATGCGGGGCGAGGGCCGCAACCCTCCCTAGATTTGTGGCTAGTGGCGAGGGCTCATGGCCCTTGCCCAAATTTGGCAAGGGTCGATGGCCCTCGCCGGGCTAGGCGAGGGCCGCAACCCTCCCTAGATTTGTGGCTAGTGGCGAGGGCTCATGGCCCTCGCCCAAATTTGGCAAGGGTCGGCGGCCCACGCCCGGCCGGGCCAAGGGCCACCGACCCTTCCCGCCGTCATGACCCTTCCCGACGGCGGCGGGGGGCGGCGGCTGGTCGATCCCTTAGCCGCCTCCCGATTTCCTTTTTTTTTTTTAATATTAAAATTATTATTTTTAATATTTTAATTTAATTTTAATTTAATTTTAATTTAATTAATTTTTTTATCACATCAGCCCAAAACGACGCCGTTTTGTATTATTTGACCACGTTAACGTGCAAAACAGCGTCGTTTTGGGGCTCGTTCGCCGGAAAAATGCCACGTCGGTGTTTTGACCGAATTGGCACTCAAGTGATCCTTTTACTTCGATTTTGGCACTTAAGTGTATATTTCGTAAATTATGGCACTTAAGTGCCCCTTTGTGCAAAGTTATGGCACTCCAAGGGTCCGCACGTCAAAATAAATGTATGCAATGTGGACAAGAGCGCCATCTTTGAATTCAAAACCACGGAGTAATTAACAATAAAATTGGACTGTGCCCGAGATGATAGTTTGCCGCCGTAAGTATGCTACCGCGTTTACCATTACTCTAAAATCAGGTTCTATTGTGTCTTGATGAATGTGGATTGATTTTCTGTGCATATTTTTAACTCCAATATGCCTTTCACATTAATTACAATGACCACGTAAGACATGAATTGAAATTTGGATTGGTGATCAAAATAAGAAGGTATCTATCCCGACACTGCATAAATACCGATGGTTCATTTACTGACAATATATTTGGTAGAGGTGATTAGAGGGAAAAGAAAATAATGATAAGGAGGAATTTGGTGTTGTTAATTCTAGGAGCATTTCAACTTTAAATCCGTCCAAATATGTTTTCAATTGCTAGAATATTTAACTATTAAATCACACTTTCATTTAATAATCTAAACTTTTGAAAGTTGCAAACATACAAAATCTCACGTCAACAAATATATTTTATCTTCTTTTTTAGATTAATATTTTTATGTTACTTCAAATTGTTATAAAATACATAAATGAATAAATATTCATTATATTTATCTTATTTAATGTATTTATTATGATGCATCTGTATTATATATTCTAAGTACATCTCCCTATACAATGAATATTCATCTCCTTATCCAATATATGTATTATTCAATATATTGACATTAATGATAAGTGCATCCTTGTTTTATTATAAATAAGAGCTTAGTTTTTGTTACAGGGTGATATAGTGAAAATAAAATTTTCTCCTTTTATTTTTTCTACGATTTTTGGTGTCTGGCTTTCTCTACTCAATTTCTCTATTATCTCTATTATATATTTACCATGCAATATGTTACAACACAAATGATAATAATATATAAAAAGGCATTGATATCATCATGCATTATTCTTTGTTCCTTTTCCCACTAGTATCCATATAAGGGTGCGTTTGGTGACGATTCTGTTCCCGGAAGTAGATTCTGATCATAAATGATTTTTTTTTTATTCTGTTGGGAACATATTCTAAGCATTTTTGTGAAAGCTAGTACGAGCATCTAGAGGGGATGAATAGGTGTGAAAATAAATTTTGCAGAGTAAAGTATAAAATTTTGCTTTTAAACCAACTCTGTTTAGTAATAGATTATGAAAAGGAAATTAGACTCTAATAATTAGATAGAGTTACAATCAAAGTAAAAAATCTTAGGGAAGAGAATAAGAACACAAGGTTTATAGTAGTTCGGCTTAATCCAAGCCTACGGCCACTCTTCACGTGACATTGACCCTCCAATCGATCGGGATTTCACTAAGAATCAAAAGAGTTGTTACAGTATAACTCTTCCTTGATTCCACAGTAGAGAGACTCTGCTACACTTCCTCAAGGTCTCACAGAAGTATAAACTCTCTTTTGAGTACAAGTTCACGCTCAACAATTGAATTGACAAAGAACAAGGAGCTTCAGACTTTGAAATTTCTCTATCACGCACACACTCGAATAACTAGAACATCTTCATTATATACTCCTTCATGCCATCATAACCGTTGGCATTGACCAAAGGAGCTCTTCCAATCTACCAATTGGACATAATCAATTAATGAGATTTCGAGTTATTTAAGGAATATGACGATAGCCCACAAATCCTGCTCGCTTATACAATTAGGATTTAGGTTCCATAAGTAGAACCTTCCAAGTATACTTCGCCAATCAACGGATCCAAAATGTCTGATCAATCTTAAGATGAATAATGGATTCCGAGATGCTATATCCAGCCGAGAGATCTTCTTTAGTTGATAGAATCAAATCCTTAAAGAAATATTTAATTCTGAATAAGTCTTCTTCGACGGTCTAGAAACTGTCAATGAGGATAGACTTTGAATCTTGAGTTTAGCGGTCCGGCGGTCTTCAAACTTTGTTGAAAGAGTGCCAAGTCTTCAACGAAACTGATAAAAACATTTTGTCAGCTTCAAAACACGCAAGAAAGTTTTCCAACAATTTTAAGCCGTTTAGTAACTGTCCAAATTTTTTTATTCTGGAATAGAATTGTGTTTGATACCGTGCTAATTGATTATGTTCTAAATCAATTTCTTTTAATTTTTAAATAATTTTTATACTTTTTTCATTTTTTTTTCTTTTTCCTCCTATTCTTCTTCTTCTTTAGGCCGGTTGTCGAACCGGCAACCGGCGGACAAGGGTCGGCGACCTCATCGAAGCGTCGTCGGCCCTCGGTGAGGTCGGCCTCACCGGGGTTGGGCGAGGCCCGCGACGAGGCTCACCCGGTCTCGGCTGAGGCTTAGCCTCGCTAGATCTAGCGAGGCTCGCCCAGCCTCGCCGGGTGGCCAGGCGGGCCTCGCCGGGTTGGGCAAGGCCCACCTAGCCACCGGTGGGGCAAGCCTCGCCGCGAGGCGACAAGCCCCTTCTTCACTTCTACCAAGTACTTGCTAAAAAAATTAGAAATAGCAAACAAAACGTGTTCCACATCGATTCATACACCATAAGACGATTTTCGATTAATAAATTCATATACATTGGGATTAATTAGGATAGGTAACCCATGAACAGAAAAATTATCCAAAAATCCTAAACTTATTGTAATCGTGCCAACTTAATCCTTTTTTTGTTAATTGAGTTTTAAATATTTTGTATTTGTGTTAATTTAGTTCATCCGATTAATTTTAACTTGAAACCGTTGATATGGACATTAGCAATCGTGATCTTTGTCACAATTTTATTATTTATTCAAATTAATCATTTATTTATTTTCTTTTTCTTTTTTCTTTTCGTTCTCTGTCTTTTTTTTTTCTTGCCTTGTTGTTGTTGTTCTTCTCCTTCTTCTTTTTCTTCCTTTAGTCGGTCACTAGACCTTGGCAACCGACTAGAGGTGAGGGCTAGTGAGGTCGGGCGAGCCATGTGTAGGCCGCTGCTAGGCTAGCAAGAGTCTAGCCTCATCAACCATGGGCGAGGCCTAACCTTCCTAGATCGGCAAGGTCATGCCTTGCGTAGCCATGGCAAGGTTCTCCCTCGTTGGCCCTTACCTTTGGCCGGTCGTCATTGAGGTTCGGTGAGCGGCTAGAGGAAGAAAAAGAAGGGAAGAAAAACAAAGAAAGAAAGATAAAGAAAAGAAAAAAGGAAAAAATTGAAAATTTTGGAAAAAACAGTACACATCACAATGTTGGCTACCCTAGAGGAAGAAAAACAAAGAAAGAAAAAGAAAGAAAAGAAAAATGAAAAAAAAAAATGAAAATTTTGGAAAAAATAGTATACGTCAATGTTGGCTACACTATATAGGATGTTTAATATCCATGTTAGCGATTTTTGACTAAAATTGGTTGGATAGATTAAATTTACACAAATGCAAAAGGTTTAGAACTCAAATTGCAAGAAAAAAATATTTAAAACTAAATTGACACAATTATAATGAATTTAGGACTCTTTGATAATCTCCCAAATAGATGCTTTAATAGTAGCCATTTCTCACATCTTTCTTTTCTTTCTCTATTTCCTTCCAAAGGTTCGTAAAGGAGTCTCTAATAGCCTTCAGTATTTTGATATTTAGTTTCATATAATATTTTTGGGTAATTTGAATAATATTTTAAAGTTTAGTAGGAATGTGAAAAAATTAATTTATACTTTAAAAAAAGAAAACACAAATAAGTAGGCTCTTTTATTGATTATGCTTGCAAGCTTTCTCTAGGAGGAAGCACGGTTCCTTCATTGTTTTTTGGCCTTATTAAATAAGGGCTCTCGCGGCCATGGGAATCATCTTGGTCGTTTCGTCTTGCCTCGTCCTCCGCCCACTTTTCAAGATGAAAATCGTGGATTGCTCGGTCAACAGATCTTGTAGAAGCTTCCGAACTAATAAAAAAAAAAAAAAAAAAAAAAAGGAGTCAAAGTAGACCTCCGCATTCGCTGGTCTACCGGTACCGACACACAGGAGTGGATCTTACTCGAGCTCGAAGAAGCCAGGTCTGGGCGAGCTTGAGCGTCTTGTCGATGAGCTTGCAGACCTTGCGGCTACGGATCTCCACCTTCACGCTCGTGCTCTTGTCCATCTTCACGTACAGACCTTGCCTACAGCTGGCGAAGCCTTAGCCCGCCTCTGCCTTGCTCACATCTGAATAAGACATTTCTTACGTCATATCAGAATTCTTTCATAAACTAAATTCACAAATTCATAAATTCATAAACTAAATTCACAAATTGATATGTATAACCTTTGAAAGGTTTTTCATAAAATTTTCTTAAAACGTCTTTCATAAAGTGTAAAGTGTTTCGCAAATCATTCACAAATAACCTAAAAGTAGATTGTGCTTGATCCTATATTTTATGCAACAAAATTCTTATTTCATAAGTCAAAACATATCAAATCTCTTTCACTTTACAAACTGAAAGAAGAGATAACGTTATTCGCCTGAGAATGCCCAAACCAAACAATGCGTAGTTAAACGAGTTAATGATTTTATAATTCTAAAAATTAAATGAGAATTGATGTTAAAATCAAATAGAACTCTATCTCGAATATAAAACGGTAAAATTACACCTAAATGCTAACAAAATGACTTTTATGTACTAATGAATCACTCTCTCAAAGTAATTATCAAAATTAAATGCAATGCGAAACTTGAATGCAAAATCTTAAAATCTCGCTCCAACAAAATCGATGCTTCAAATTAAACTCTATCAAACCCCACGACTCTATAATAATATAATACATAATTTTTATGAAATTCTATAATTCAACGACTCAAAATTGGATTTCGTGACCTAAATCTCACATAATTGAATTTAAGCCTTTAGTCGCAACAAGTAATCCTATTTGGGAGAATAAGGGACGGGAGCACTCAACGGGCGTTGCGGGCCTTGTGGCTTGGTGAGGCTCTGTGATGTGCCATTTCTCTTTTCCCTTTCTTTTTAGGGTTAATATCTTAAAAAACCTCAAACTGGTACACTTGTGACAAATTTACCCCAAACTATTTTTTTTACCATGAAAAACCCCAAACTGGTACACCTGTGACAAATTTACCCCGATTAACTATAAAAAATCATAAACTGGTACATTTATGACAAATTTACCCAAATTAATTTATTCGACCACAAAAACTTCAATTGGTAAATTTGTGACTAATATACCCTCCGAAAAATTAGATTAATACCACAAAAATCACAAAAATTATACTCTATGACAAACAGAGTGTACAATCCCAAATTGATATACCGGTCAATTGTCACGTGTTATTTAACTTTATAATTTAACAATAAAATTTAACTAAAACTAATAGAGGGTAAATTTGTCACAAGTGCGATCAATTTGGAGTAAAATTGTCAAAGGTATACCATTTTGGGGTTTTGGTGGTCAAAAAAATAGTTTTGGATAAATTTATCGCGGATGTCTAGGTTCGGGATTTTTCAAGGTATTAACCCTTCTTTATACTTCTTTCCCTCCCTTTTTTTCCCGCATTGCTCTCGATCTTCTCTCTCTTCCTTTAATTACACGGTGGGCTCCTTTTCTCTTTTCCTTTTTCTGGGCCCCACCCTTTGAAAAGTCAATATTACAAAAGTTTGTCTTGCTGTACTTCTTGACTGGAGTTAGTGCAGAGTCCATCTCGGCCTCAATGATTGTTGGTATCGGGAGAGAAATTCCAGGAAAGTGCCTTACTTTTTTCTATATTTATCAAAAGACACCCTTCTTTGAGGGCATGCAATATTTTCTCTTCTTCAATTGCAAAAGTTTCAGAATGCAGGGCACGATGACCACCGGGTCGACTGACTGTCTGTCGGCTTCCACAATTTCTTTGCGAAAGCACACGTCTTTTCTTTTCCTTTTTGCTGTCTACTTCAACGGGGAATTTCCGTCCCTCCTGATACATCAGAGTCTGAACGCCTACCCGGCAGATCTATAAGTCTCGCATACATCTGCTGCGCCGTCGTCGCTGTGGATCCCAAATTCCCGTCAATTTCAGAATCGTCCAGATAGATTTTTGCTGATCCTTCCCCAAGAATGGTGTTCGCAGGGCCTTCCTCTCCGTCCAGCACCGATTCAGACACCGAGAGTGTAGCGAAGGTGAGTACTTCGTTTTTGTGAGCACGAGCTGATCGAGTTGCATCCTTTTTCAGTAAAGAGTCAATGGAAATTAATGATATTTCTATTGGGGACGAAGTGGTTCGAGATTACGTGGGGATTGCTTACAGGCTCTCTGGATTCAGTCAATCATTTGTTCTAGTTGTAGAAATAGGCTTAATCTCTCCGTGAGCATCTTATTTCTTGGTCAATAAAGATGGGATTACGCCTAATTCGGCAGGTAGAAAAGCGGGGGTGGAAACTGGGCAAAAGTTCTGACCAACTTCGAAGGAAAGCTATGAGAGGACTATCGGCGTCTCGAGGTAAGGGTCTTCTTTCTTCCGTGGTTATTCAATTCTTCTGTGATTGTTGTAATGGAAGACCGAGTTCGTATATTTCAAGCTCATACATTGTGTTTGGCCGTCTAAATTTCTAGTCAGTATATGATTGAATATGTTAGAAGATATAATCTAGAGACTTTACTATATTATATGCATTATTTAGTGAATCAAATAATAAAACCAAATATTTTCATATCATATCATGTACATTATTTGGTATCTACAACATATTAGTATAAATGAACATGAAAATGTACAAATGGAGATTTTAAAGGCTCTCATAATTCATTGCCAAATCTATAAAAAAGAAGGGTAAAACTAAAAAAAAATTAAAAAAATTATCTACGTCAACGCGTCAATTATGTCGTACGACGATGAACTCAATTGTTACAAATTTATAATATTTATAATTAAATTAATTCAATTGAAAAGTTTATGACTGATAATGCAATAAGTTTATAATTTTTTTGATATTTTTCTATTCCAAAAGAGTCGACGTCAAGAGGAGAAAGGAGCCTGTGGTTGCTGGTAGCGAGAAGATTTTGTTTCTCCTCTTTCCTTTCGCTTCTCTTTTTCCTCGAACCTCACAACCCTCTCCAGCTGCCATCCATTACCCCACCGAAATAAGAAAGGGAGACCTGCTTTATGTCAAAACAGCCACGGAGAGAGAGAGAGAGAGAGAGAGAGGGAGGACGAGTCTGTGGAGGCGTTTTCTTAATCGTCGTCGTCGTTATTGATCACGGGGAATTACTGGGAAAATGATTGGCTCCGGATGATGGGCTCCGGTGGATCATCACTCTTAAAATATTTAAATAATAAATTAAACCTCAATTTAATAACTTAATTTTTTTTAAATAGTTAGTAACACTGCTATAAAATCTCACATGACAAAAAAAACAAAATGTTCAGAATTCAAATCTTTCTAGGCTCCTATTTGTCTTCCTAATTACATATTTCCATCCATTAAGCTTAAGCCAAAGTCCGATTTACATATGAATGAGAGTGTTATAATATTTAAATAATAACCACACATTTATCTAATAGTTAATAGTTACGTATAGTGTTTTTCATTTCCTATTTCTTTCTTTCTTTTTCATAGATATATTAGGTCTCACTAAGAGCCCTAAGGTAAGCCCTAAGGTAAAGCAAGATGCGTCCGTGGGAAGCAAGAACGGGAAGCTACCGGCGGCAAGTAGCAGTGGCACGGACGAAGCTCTAGCTGCAGCGAAAGTGATAATGCCCAACCTGAAGATGTACACGCTGGCGGAGCTGAAGAGCGCGACCAGGAGCTTTAGCACGGACACGATCCTTGGGGAGGGCAAGTTTGGGAGGGTGTTCAAGGGTTGGGTGGACGAGAACACCCTCGTCCCGTCCCATGTCGGCAATGGCATCCCGGTTGCCATCAAGAAGTATAATCCTGATAGCCATCAGGGCTTGTGCAAGTGGAAGGTGCATATTTACATTTATACAATTCCATTATCTCCCAAGCGGTCTATATTTCGTTTGATGATTTCGAGTTTACATTTTCGTTGAAAGCACTTTATAAGGGAAAATTATCAAAAAAGTCATGAACTTTTTATAATTGTGTCAATCGGTCCTAAATTTTTTTTTGTTAATTTAATCCTAAACATTTTGTAATTATACCAATTTAGTTCATCTGCAATCAACATTGACGTGGATAATTTTTTAATCATATTTTATTTTTTCAGATTTTTTAGTTTATTTTTTCCTTGTTTCTCTTTTTTTTTTCCCCTCTCTCTCCTCCTTCCTTCTTCCTCTAGTTAGTCATTAGTCATCGAACCTTAGTGATCGGCTAGAGGCGAATGGCGAAGCTTGCCCCTATCAGCCGTTGGCATGGGTGAGAGAGAGAGAGAGAGAGAGAGGGGGAGGGAGGGAGGGAGGAAAATAAAAATAAATGAATAATAAATATTATTAAGAAATTATTCACATGAGCAATGAGCAACGACCGGCCCTTCTGTGACGCCTGGCCGGTCAAGGACTAAATTGGCCAACAAAAAGCTTAAGACCAAACTGACATAATTGTAAAAAGTTTATGATTTTATGTAATTTTCCCCACTTTACATAGTAGTATGTGACAATGCTCCTCACTTTAATATAAAATAAGTACGAAAAATTACCAAAAATTTCAAATCTATTATGAACCTTATAATTGTGATAATTCAATCCTCAATCTTTTTACATTTTATCAATTAAGTCCACTCAGCTAATTTTGATTAGAAATTGCTAACATGAATGTTGGCTCGCATGATCGGCATTGACATAGACATTTTATAATAATATTTTAATTTTTTTAATTTTTGATTTTTTATTTTATTTTTATTTTCTTTAATTTTCCTTTTTCTTTTTTCTTTTCTCCTTTGCCAACCTCGGGTGAGGGCTGCCCTTGTCGGCCTCAAGTCCCTTCACCAGATTGGGCGAGGGCGAGATTACCCTTGCTAGCTTAGAAGAGGTAGCCACGCTCACCTAGGTAAGGGCCTTGCTAGGGGTTGACAAGAGTGACCCTCACATGGGCATCCCTTACCTAAGGCTGGTGACCTCCACTGGCCATAGATGAGGTTTAGTGATAGTCGACAAAGGGAAAAAGAAAAAAGAAAAGAAGAGAAATTAAAAAAGAAAAAAGTCAAGAAGGAATAGAGAAGAAAAGAAAGAAAAAAGAATAAATAGATATATAAATTGAAAAAAATATAAAAATATTATTAAAAATTGTTCACGTCATTGTTGATCGTTCCATGTAGGAAGCCTAGTGTTCATATTAGCAATTTCTAGCCAAAGTTAGCCTAATGGGATTACTTGGTAAAATATGAAAATATTTAGAATTTAATCGGTACAATTAAAAGTTTAAAAAAATTGAATTATAAAAATATAATAAGTTTATGAATTTTTAGATAATTTTTTAAAATATGGGACATCCTAATAAACCACCAGAAGAAGCAAAGAGGACTTGGACAGTGTGAAAAAGTTGACTCCTCACGGTGGGAGAGTATATTGATTTTTTTTTCCGAATTAAAGGTCCTTTTTAATAATTACAAAGTTCTTTTTTGGTTCAATTCTCGACCAAAGAATATTTCAATTATAAACAGTTTCAAATTCGATGGGCGCCAATCCTTGTGCCAAAAATAAAAGATTAAAAAAAAAAAACTCGAGTTCATATTGGCTAAAGTAAGGATCAGTTAATTACCTAAGCTTCGTTGCCTATTCGCCAACCTCCTGCTTATTTACCTTGTCCTTTGAAACAAACCACACTATTTCAGTATATTATGATTTTGGGAAAATTTG
The DNA here is from genome assembly GCF_016545825.1 of Eucalyptus grandis. Lineage (NCBI taxonomy): Eukaryota > Viridiplantae > Streptophyta > Magnoliopsida > Myrtales > Myrtaceae > Eucalyptus > Eucalyptus grandis. Next base: position 19,217,650 of record NC_052620.1, read on the forward strand.
AAATAAGAATCTGAAATGGGGCCATTTTCTAATATATAAAGAAAAAAGAAAAATTTGAGTAGATCTTATCTCAACTAAGGCATTGAAGTGGCCAACTTAGTCTTAAATATCGAAATCATCGGTGAGCTAATTTTTTTATATTAATGAGCACGTGCATTGGATGAAAGATGCATGTTAGATGCATGGGCTCGCCGTTTGGCAAAGAATTGGCTCACCCACGAGTAAGCTCGGATCCTAATTGAAACGAAGTTGGGAGCTTTAAATCATTTTTTGAGAAAACAACTTCATCTCAGATTTTATATGAGATTTTCTCTATAACGTGTATATAAACACATAACTTTTGTATAGTAAAAATATTAATTGCTGCACATAATTAATTGAACTCGCACTAATTCGTTCAATAACTAATTCTATATGCATGGATTAACAGGTATGTTATTTTTATGTTATCTTTCCACAGTCGGAAGTCAAGTTCTTGGGAAAGTTTTCTCATCCGAATTTGGTAAGATTACTGGGGTATTGCTGGGAAGACAATCACTACCTACTCGTGTACGAGTACATCCAGAGGAAAGCTTAGAAAATCACCTTTTCAGAAGTAAGATCATCCGCATGACTTTTTTCTTTTTAAGATATGTCTACCGAGATGCATTTTATAACATTTCTATTTCCAAAATAATTTTTTTATTTAGAAATATATATTTTGAAATAGAAATATATATATTTCCATTTTTATTCTCTAGACGAATTTCTAAGCATTCAAATGTGTTTGGTAATCATATAAAATTTATATTTTTGAAATAGAAAAAGAACATGAATGCATTTAGTATGACTATTAAATATTTTCATGGGGTAAAATTTCTTTTATTTTTTAATAAATTTCTGATAATTCTCTAATTTTTCTGAATTTTTTTCTTCTCTTTTTCCTCCATTTTTCTTCCTCCTCTAGTCGGCGACCTCATGATACCTCACCTAGCCACCAGTGAGGCTCTAGCAAGGTTGCTGGACCTTGGCGATGACTGACAACTTGAGGATGGAAAAAAAGAAAAAAAAATAACTTATCTTAAAAATTGTTCTAAAAATAAAGAAGTTACTTTTTTTCTTTCTATTTCTTATTTCTATTCTAAATATATTCTCTGATCACTTATATGTTTTGAGAATTGAGAATAGAAGTTAGCTTACATTACCAAATGGCTTTTTATTCTTATATTGTTTTAAGGAACAAAAGAAGAGAAAATTTAAGAAATAGAAACTTTACCAAATATGTGCTCTCTCTCTCTCTTTTTCACTTGAATATCAGACAGCAAAAGGAAAATGCTTAGGAAAACAAAATATGAAAGAAAAGATTGTTCACTGCAGGGAGCTGAACCTCTTCCGTGGGACGTGCGGCTTAAAATTGCAATCGGAGCTGCCCGCGGGCTTCATTTCTTGCATACATCCGAGAATAACGCCATCTACGGGCTGTTCAAATCTTCCAATATACTACTGGATGCGGTAAATTTTTCTTACCTACTTGATTATTTTTGTTTGCTTCTTCGGCGAAAACTTATTTTAAGAACACCTGTATAAATATAGCCCATGGCACCTAATAAACAAAAAAAAAAAAAAAAAGGCTCAAATTTCATTTTAAAACATCTCAATTTCCGTTGATATCGCGTTGGTATATTTGATGCATTGAATACTATAGAATTTGTGGAAGAGTATTTAGATCATGTGGTCCCTGTGAATGGGATTTTGCCTGTTACTATTGGATGATACATACAATTCTTGGGAATTAATTTAAAAACTTTGTTCACTTTTTTCTCGTTTGTGAAATTGGCCCTAGGACTACAATGCCAAGCTCTCAGATTTTGGGCTAGCAAAGCTGGGACCGGCACGCGAGGACTCTCGAGTGACAAAGCTAGAAGAAGAAGAAGTGATCGAAAGATATGTTTACGCCGCTCCTGAGTACATTGCCACTGGTAAGACAATGATCCCATCTTTCTTCTCCACAGGCAATGTTGGATCGGTGACAACTACATTCTTTAGAAGATTAAGGAGATTACTCGGCATGTGTTTTGCAAAATGATCTTTCTACAATATCCGTTCGCCAAATCTCCCACTCATATGCTTCTTTATCTTTAGCAAAGATTTCTTGTGACCTTAGAAAATGCGTGACAAAATGACAATGGCTCAATTTGACAGGACATTTGTATGTGAAGAGTGATGTATATGGCTTTGGAGTGATTCTACTAGAAATGTTGACGGGTTTACAAGCACTTACCTGCTCCAGCAGCCAGCAGAATCTAGTTGAATGGGCGAGGCCATGGCTCCACGACAAGAGGAAGGCGGGGACGATAATGGATCCGAGACTAGAAGCTCGATACCCATGAAAGCTGCAACTCGGACAGCTGAGCTCACCCTCAAATGCACGGGAGGACAATCCTGAAGTGAGGCCCTCGATGGATGAAGTGCTGGCAACATTAGAACATATCGACACTAGGGGTGAGCAGCGGTTTAGGGTTGACCTGGACCGACCACAGACCGGCCCTAACCCCGCCGGTCTGGTCCGGTTCCCAAGGGACCTGGTCGGTCCTTGGTCCAGAATCAAGGACCAACACCGTGCTTGTGCGGGTTGGTCCTCGGTCTTAAGAGTTTTGTGGCCCAACCCCTGGACCAACCCCTGTATATTATATTATATTATTTATAATTCTTTTTATATATTCAAACCTAAGTAAAATGTCTATTATATTATATTATATTGAGATGTTCTATCAATAGCACTAATAGTAATTTCAATTTAAAACTTTTGTTAAGTATTAATTATGTGTCGTTTGTTTTGTTTTCAAGTGTTTAGAAGTTCAAGTGAATTAACAAGATGTGAAGTTATATATTCATGGTTTATATTAAGTATTTTAAACTTTTTATGATTTAATTGCTTTTCAATTTGTGTTAAATGGTAGAAGTTTTTGAAGAGTAGAATAGTACTGCAGTTGCTACGGTGATTTGTTAGTCAAGTGGTGTGAAGCTCATTTTTTGGTTGAGTAGACTCTACATGATCAAATGCTAGTCAAGTGGTGCGAAGCTCATTTTTTGGTTGAGTAAACTCTACATGATCAGAAAACGCTTTTTGCATATGGTGTTATAAATATTAAAGATAGATGATTACAAGAACTTTCCATCTTGTCCCATATCTCGATGAGCGGTTAGCGGATATGAAATTTCTATTATTGTGTCATCTTAAATTTCTAAATATGTATTGGTATTTTATAATTTAGTTGCTTGATATCGTATTGTTGATGGATCATGGATGCGTAATTTGAATTTGTAGGTTTGCTTTTTTAGGAAGTATAAAAAATAAGACGAAAAAAATTATCGATCGGTCCCGAGTTGACCTAGAACCGGACCGAACCCATTGGGTCGGTCCGGTCCTTGGTCCCAGGCTCAATAGGGTCGGTCCTTGGTCCTAAAAATTGAGGACCGACACTGTACGGGTTGGTCCTAGGGTTAGGGGGTGGCCCGGACCAACCCGGACCATGCTCACCCCTAATCGACACCATTCGGGAGAAGAAGAAGGAGGCCAAGGCAAGCACATCAAGCGGGCCTCCTTTTCACTAGCATCACCACAGGTACCATCGATCGCCACTTATTGAACAGGATTCTATGGTCGGTCCGCGACCCCTGGATGCCGAAGGCGTCCTTGGGGTGATCAATTCACCCCAATCACAGCGTTGATAATCCTCGTGGATCTGGAAGTTGATACTTCCCAGCCGTGATGTCGGCGACTCGTTGAGATGGAGATTTAACTTATAAATATTTTGCAAGTAGGAAGTCAGCAATTGTAAAGGCTAGTCTCTTCTCAAATATTTGTCAATAATCGCAGTGCAGGAGAAGTTGGCTCTTCACGGCCAAATTTGTGTATACATTAGTCTAGACTGGGGCTTCAAACGTGATCAGAAGTTTCACCAAAGATGCATTCGAATTATTTGCGAGATTGATTTATCGTAGATCTTCTGATCTTATAAGATCAGGGACAATAATATTACATTTTCGGCCTAGTAAAGATTAGTAGAAGGATGACAAAAGGAAGAAACTTGAACAAAGAAAAGGAAATCCATATATGGTGATCATGCTCAGTCGCCTTCCCGCTAATTTGCCTTTTTATGAAGCAGAGATCCGAAGATAGTCCTAAGGTGCCGTCCTCTATGAGCTAACGCATGCATTGTTAAATGTAATAAAACTCGATTTACTCTCTTGTTTGTGTTGATGACATTTCCTAAATTGATTTTGAAGATTGACCAAACTTATCCAAAATAAAGACTTTGATTATTTTTCAGGTGGAAAGTATGATGGATGTGATCAGATGTTATCAATTAGAACTAGAATTGTGGCTTAATTATTTCCTTCATTATGTGTTCTATCAAACGGCTAGAAATGAGTCAACTACTCGTGCAATGACTAGTGGCGATTGGTTGGATTCATTGCCTTATATATAAGGAGTTCCAAAAAAAATTATTTCTTGAAGATTTGGATTTCTTGGAACAATGAGGCGAAACATACTTTTTAACTTGAAAAAAAAAAAAGCACTTTTTAACTTGAAGCACTCAAATGAAAACCCAAATTGTTATATGGGCATAAGAAATTATGGGAAGCATCAACCTCAATGATCCTAAAGCGATTAGATCTTTTTGATGAGCTCAGCACATGCAATTGGCATTTAGTAAATCAGGAATTTCATGTTGCCAGAAAGTTTGTATGACAGGGCAAGTTTGATATACCACAACAAAAATAAGCATTGGAACAGAGTTTATAGCTCGGACATCGTTTTGTGCTTGCTCCATCCCAAAACATCCAGCTTTGTATTGTCCTTAATTGCTCGGTCGCACATTGAGCCGCGATGCTAATTTCTAACTCAGAGATTTGTCGGCCTGTTGCAATAGCAAGTAATCTCAAATGAGTTCATTATCACATCTGCATGGATGTACACACACACACACACACACACATATATCACAAAGCAAGCAACAACTGAATCCCCATTTCTGCATGTTGAATATTATATTTTCACTTCAACCCATGCCATCAGGACTAGACAACGCTGTCTCACCTGAGACCAGTATGAAATCCAGATGCTGCGGATCTCATGAGTCACACGTGGGTCCGACAAAGCATCGATCCATCGGCAGATGAACTTCTCTTACATGAGACCATCACACCATTATCAGGAAATGCACGACTGAAGGATACCTGTCAGGCGTCCATGGTCGGTATCTCTCTCCGGGCTGCTTGAAGTTGTTCTCTTTCTCAGTGATAGTCTGTGTGGACCAACAAAAATTAACAAAATCCAAACACACATACATCGGTCATACCACTCACTGCAATTCAATTGATTATTTACAGGACAAGCTGAGTCTATCCCATCGATACCAACACGAAAGCACCTCAAGCAATCAATCTCTATTCAAGTAAAATAGGATTATGAAACATACCTTTTCACGCTTTCCAGTCAGCATAGCAGGTGGAATGGATATCTCCCTGCATGACGAACGGGATCATACCTTGAAAGAAAATAGTTTTATCTGCAAAAGGGAAATTAAGCATTTGCTCAACAGATAATCCATCATTTTACATAATAACAGACAGGAATTTCCTACATGTGTAAACAAGTGTGCATGTTTCAGACACAAAGGGCATTTGCAAGATAAAAAAAGAAATCCTCCGCTAACAAGGAGAGAGGACATTCGCACTGCCACTTTGGGATCTGTAATGGACACGTCAGATTGCATCACTACGCCTTCATACTTCAAGGAAAGCGTGATGCCTTAGTTACGTCGACAAAAAATCCACAAGAGACGCGACCCAGAGTATCGCTGCGGTAGGATTCAAAGAAAATTCTTACCTCTTCATCCCTATGCATGAAATTCATGAAACCTTCGTGGTGATTATTGTGATAAGCACATTTAAGAGCATTAGGGGGAGTTGAAGATAATTTGGTCCAAGGCGGTGCCTGTGAGTATCAGAATATGAGAACATACGAGTTTGAAGCAGCCAATCATCTAAGCAGTAGACGCCGGGAACCACAATTGAAGGGCAAAATGCAAGATGTTCATTCTCAGCAAAGAAGTTATCAATGTTCCTATTCAAGACCAAGCGGCGAACTGGCATTAGGGGCAATATGTCTTCGGGCCAGCTCTTAGTCACATCAAGTGGGTCGAAGTCGAATTTGTCTTCATGATCAGGATCGACAATCTGAATGAAAAGTTCCCACTCAGGATAGTTTCCGGCAGCAATGGAATCATAAAGATCCCGAGTTGTATGGCTGTGATTGAATCCACCAACTCTAATTGCCTCTTCCTCCAGCAAGCTCTTGACCCCGCAAGTTGGTTTCCAGTGGAACTTCACATGATGCGCTTTTCTAGCCTCGTTGATCAAAGTGTAGGTGTAACCCCAGAGCCCTCCGTGTGCCTGCAATCTTGTGCAATACCAATGTCATCAAAGAGGAAGGTGAACATGCGAAAGCTCTCGGGATGGTGGGAGAAAAAGTCAAGGATCCTCCAGTTCTCCTGGACGTGGGATTTGGGGTCTGGTTCAAGTGCACGAAAAATATCTGGAAATTTCATCCCATCGTTGATAAAGAAGACGGGGAATTGTTTCCCACGAGATCAAAGGTACCCTGTAGTAACGGAAAAGGTAAGATCACACAGCAAAGTGCAGCAAAATAAATGTATGCAATGTGGACAAGAGAACTGCAATATGCATCGGTGGAGTTTAGGCCACCTGTGAAAGGATTCATCACAGGGAGCATCATACTCGTGCTCGTCCATGCTGCACATTCATGTCTCCCTTACCTCTCTTGTATAGAACTTCACATCAGAACTCCGAGGGTCCCTCAGGGTTTCAGGGCCACCCCTTTCGTGGATGAGGATGGAGAAACGGACATTCACAGGTGTTTGAACTCCTGGTGCCTGAAGGAAATCGGCACGGGTAAGGTGAGAAATGTCATGAGTGACCTCAAAGAATCCCTTTGCACTGGCTCCCCTGGAACGATAAGTCGGTAGTGTCAAGCACAATGCACTGTCAAAAGAAAGTAGGTAAGTTAACTATTAATGCTAACTTCTCGTCTGACATAGCGGAAGGTGCATTACACAACAAATTTCCACTGGTGCTCTTGAGAGAAGTGAGGCGGTTGATTTTACAACCTGTAATCAAATGCATGATGATATTACCGGCAGTACAATCTGCTCACTTGATATTCCATCTGAATGAGACTCGAGGAGAAAGCGGTAAACAAACACAAAGGAGTAAGATCAGCACATGCAATTCACATTTACTGAATCAGGAATATCATGTTGCCGTAGAGTTTGTATTGCAAGGCAAGTTCAATATACCGCAACAAAAATAATCATTGGAACAGAGTTTATAGCTCAGACATCGTTTTGTGCTCGCTCCACCCCAAAACATCCAGCTCTATACGGTCCTTAAATGCTTGGTTGCACATTGAGCCGAGATGCTAATTTCTGACCCGAAGATTTGTCCGCCTGTTGCACTTGCAGTAATCACAAATGAGTTCATTATCACATCTGCGTGGAAATATATTTCACAAAGCAAGCGACAACTGAATCCCACATTTCTGCATTTTGAGTACTACATTTTCACTCCAACCCCATCAGCACTAGACAAGAAGTAAATGGCTATCTCACCTGAGACCAGTATGAAGTCCAGAGGTTGCGGATCTCATGAGTCACACGTGGGTTAGATAAAGCATCGATCTATCCGCAGATGAACCACTCTTACCTGAAAAATGAAAACAAAGAGACGATTGAGAAACATGAGACCATCAAACTATTCTCAGGAAATGCGCAACTGAAGAATACCTGTCTATGATCGGCATCTCTCTCCGAGCTGCTTGAAGTTGTTCTCTTTCTCAATGATGGTCTGTTTGGAGCAACAAAAGTAAACAAAATCCAAACACATACATCAGTCACACTACTCACTGCAATTCAATTGCTCATCTAGGACAAGCTGAGTCTATCCCATGGACATCGCTATGAAAGCACCTCAAGACAATCAATCTCTGTTTACGTAAAAGAGATCCTAACTAAAAACACACCTTTTCATGCTTTCCAGTCAGCATAGCAGGTGGAATGGGATACCTCTCTCCATGACAAACGGGATTTTACCTTGATGGAAAATAGTTTATATGCAAGAGGGAAATTAAGCATTTGCTCAACAGATAATCATTTTACATAATAGCAGAAAAGCAGCAGTTCGAAAAACAACATGCAACAGATGTAGAGGTTGATGAAGTTATAGATGGATTGGAAGACAGTGTGGATGATTTACCAATGAGGGGCACAAGGTCACTTGCTGAAATCTATGAAAGAAGCAATGTGGCAATGCTCGAACCATCTAACTTTGTGGAAGCTAAGGAGGATCAGAGGTGGATTGCAGCAATGCAGGAGGAGATTGCAATGATCCAGAAAAACCACACATGGGAGCTTGTTGACAGACCATCTGATAAGAATGTGATTGGGGTTAAGTGGGTGTTTAGAACAAAACTTAATCCTGATGGTTCTGTCAATAAACACAAAGCTAGACTGGTGGTGAAAGGCTATGCACAAATATGGGGAGTAGACTATTCTGAAACATTTGCTCCTATTGCACGACTTGATACAATAAGGTTACTGTTAGCTATTGCAGCAGAGAAGGGGTGGCCTATATTTCAGTTAGATGTCAAGTCTGCATTTCTGAATGGAGAGCTTGAGGAGGAGATTTTTGTTGAACAACCTGAAGGCTTTAGTATCAAAGGGCAAGAAGAGAGTGTATACAGGTTGAAGAAAGCTCTATATGGACTGAAACAGGCTCCAAGAGCTTGGTATGGGAAGATAGATCGATATTTGCAAGATTTTGGTTTTGTGAAAAGCTTAAGTGAGTTCACTCTTTATGTCAATAAGGTGAATCACAGTGTTGTAATTCTGTCACTTTATGTAGATTATCTATTAGTGACGGGGAATGATATGGAATTGATAGAGAAGGTGAAGCAAGATCTATTTGTAGTTTTTGAGATGTCAGACTTGGGACATATGGCTTATTTTTTGGGTTTGGAAGTCAAACAGGCTTCATATGAGATCTTCATCTGTCAGAAAAAATACATGAAAGAAATTCTAAAGAAGTTTCAGATGGAAGATTGTCGAAGTGTAAACACTCCTATGGCTGCTAAAGAAAAGCTACAGAAGAATGATGGAACGAGATGCAGTAGATGCTTCTATGTATAGAAGTCGATTGGGTGTCTCATGTATCTTACGGAACCGGACAGATATTCTATTTTTTTGTGAGTGTTTTATCCAGGGTTTATGAGTAGTCCTAGTCGGTTACATTTGATTGCAGCAAAAAGGGTCTTAAGGTATCTCAAAGGAACATTGTTCTTTGGTGTGAAGTTTAAGAAAGGTCGGAAGTTTAATTTACAAGGATTTTCGATAGTGATCGGGCTGGTTCGGTGGATGACATGAAAAGTACGTGCGGGGTATTGTTTCAGTCTTGGTTCTGCTTGTTTCTCCTGGTGTTCTAAAAAGCAAGAGATTGTAGCTCGTCCCTCTGTAGAGGCTGAGTTTATAGCAGCTCGCAGCTGCAAATCAAGCTTTGTGGCTGAAGAAGATAATGAAGGATTTGTGGTTGAATTCCAGTGATTGCATTGAAATTAATGTGGATAATCATGCCGCTTTAGCAATATCTCAGAATCCAGTTTTCCATGGCAAAACCAAGCATTTCAAAGTCAAATTTTCTTTACGTGAGGTGCAACAAAGTGGCGAAGTTAAGTTGGTCTATTGCAGATCTGAAGATCAACTTGCAGACATGTTCACAAAACCACTTCAAGCTGGAAGATTTGAAGTATTAAGAAAGAAAATTGGAGTATGCAGCAGCAACTTCGATCCAAGGAGGAGTTTGTTGGATTATAATGTCTCAGTTGCTGTTTTCTGTTTTGGTTTTTACTCTGTTTTTTGCTGTTTTATGTTCTGTTTTCTGCTCTGTTTTTACTCTGTTTTTTCATTAAAAAACAGCCAAGTTCAATTTAGTTATTTATTTAGTGTTTTTGCTATTTTCTAGGAAGTTAATAGCACGTTTATGTGCAGTTATGTGTTGCACGTACGTGAGCAGTTTTTGCTTTGTTTAAGTTGTCCTTTACTTGACAGTTTCCTTTAGAACAGATGTATGCAAGTTTGTGTTCTGTTTCTCTGCGCTTCTCTTCCTCATCACAAAAATATAGCTTCTGGTTTTCTATTTTCTTGTTTACTGTTTTGATCAGTAACAACAAAATTTTCCATTCAGGATAGTTTCCAGCAGCAATGGAATCACAAAATCCTGAGTTGCATGGCTGTGATTGGATCCCCCGACTCTAATTGCCTCTGCCTCCAGCAAGCTCTTGATCCGCAAGTTGGTTTCCAGTGAAACTTCACATGATGCGCTTTTCTGGCCTTATTGATCAAAGTGTAGGTGTTAACTCCAGAGCTCTGCATGTGCCTGTAATCTTGTGCACTACCAATATCATCAAAGAGGAAGGTGAACAAGCACAAGCTCTCGGGATGGCGGAAGAAGAAGTCAAGGATCCTCCAGTTCTCCTGGATGAGGGATTTGGGGTTTGGTCTAAGTGCACGAACCATATTCGGGAATTTCATCCCATTGCGGATAAAGAAGATAGGGAAATTGTTTCCTACCAGATCAAAGCTACCCTGACAGAAAAGGTAAGATCACATAGCAAAGTGCAACAAAACAAATGTATGCAATGTGGACAAGAGAACTGCCATATGCATCGGTCGAGTTTAGGCCACCCGTGAAAGGATTCATCACAGGGAGCATCATACTCATGCCCGTCCATACTGCACATTCATGTCTACTACCAAAACGACCCTCACCTATCTTGTGTAGAAGTTCATAGGAGAACCCCGGGGGTCCCTCAGGGTTTCAGGGCCGCCCCTTTCGTGGATGAGGATGGAGAAACGGACAGTCACAGGTGTTTGAACTCCTGGTGCCTGAAGGAAATCGGCATGGGTAAGGTGAGAAATGTCATGAGTGACCTCAAAGAATCGCTTTGCACAGGCTCCCCTGGCATGGAGAACACTCTATGGAATCCTCTCCCTATCAAAGTTGGCAAGTTTCTCCATGAGGTGATAATCGTCAAGAAGAATTGGACCTATGACGTCGATGATAGTTTGCCATAAGCATATTCCACGTTTAGCGTTACTCTAAAATTAGGTTAGTCTTGATGAATTTGGTTAGTTTTCTCTGCATATTTTTAGCTCCAATATGCCTTGACTCAGAGTAGTTTACCGGGTAATTTCTTACTATGCACATGCTAATGGCTACACACCAACAGCAGAATGATGTAAAAGGATGAAAAGCCAGAAAACTCCAATATGCCTTGACTCGGAATGATCGGTGATGACTGGCCAGAGGTGAGGTGACCTCACTGGCCATGGGGGAGGCTCGACTTTGCTAGAACCAGCCAAATTGACTTACTATTTGTCCGCTTCCGCAGTTTCTTCGAAAAAGCACACTTCTTTTCTTTTTCCTTTTAATTGTCTATTTCAACAAGGAAGTTTCCGTCCCTTTTGATGCATCAGAATCTGAACGCGTGCCCCGCAAATCTGGAAACTCGCATACATCTGCTACACCTTCGTTGCTGTGGATCCTAAATTCCCGTCAGTTTCAGAATCGATCCAGATAGATTTTTGCCGATCCTTCCCGAGAATGGTGTTCAACTGGCACTCTCCGTCCAGCACTGATTCAGACACTGAGAGTGTAGCGAATGTGAGTACTTCGTTTTTGTGAGCACGAGCTGACTGAGGACTCCGATGGAATTAATGATATTTCTATCGGGATCCAGACAGGTTCTTGTCCATTTTTCCCAGGAACGGTGCTCTCCGCGCCATTCTCTCAGGCCAGAACCGATTCAGACACCAGGAGTGGAGGGATGGGAGAGAAGGTGAGTAGTTCTTTTTTGTGAGCGTTGGTCTTTTCTAGTAAAGAATCGATGGAAACAATGATATTTCTATTGGGGACGATGTGGTTCGAGATCATGTGGGGATTGCATACATGCTTTCTGGATTCAGCCAATCATTTGTTCTAGTCGCAAAAGTAGGATTGATCTCCCTATCAGCATCTTATTTCTTGGTTGATAAAGATGGGAAATGCCTACTCGGCAGGCAGAAAAGCGGAAGTGGAAATTGGGCCTAAATTCTGACCAACTTGGAAGCAAAGCTATGACAGGACCGCCAGCGTCTCGAAGTAAGGGCCTTCTTTCTTCCGTGCATATTCAATTCTTGTGATTGGTATAATAGAAGACGAAATTCATACGTTTCAAGCGCCAATCAAAGTCCTTCCACCCTGATAGATTACGTTTTGTTGTTTAAATTTTTGGCCAAAATAGAATTTGATAGAATATGATATATAATTTAGAGACTTTGTTACATCCTATTATAGTAATAAAATCGAATAATTTCATATCATATTATGTCCACTTATTTAGTATTTACGACAAATCGGTATAAATGAATATAAAGATCTCTCATAATTCATTGCCAAATGGAAGGGGGAGGTGAGGGTTTGCCCACCTTCTACCGAGGAGGGGATGGGGATAGAAACGCGTAAGTTTGAGAGTGGGTTGCGACTCCAAAATCAAGTCGCAGTGAGTGTAGAGTAGGAATAAAGTCAGATTGAAAAAAAAAAAAAAGTAATAAAAAGGAAAAAAAAAAAATTAAGTAATAAAAAGTAAAAAATTATCCGCATCATCGTCTATCACATGTTAGTGATTTCCGATGAAAATTAATCAAATGGAGTTTAATTGAAAAATTTGGAATTGATAGTGTAATATGTTTATAATTTTTTGGTAATTTGATGGAGATGGAAGCAGAAAAGTCAAGACCTTGTGGTTGCTGGCACCGAGCAGATTTTGTTTCTCTTTTCTTTGGCTTCTCTGCAGCTGCTTCTCCTTTTCCTCGAACCTCACATCCCCCTCCAGCTACCATTCAGCCACCGAAATAAGAAAGAGAGGACCGCTTTATGTCGAAAGAGACACATGGAGGGAGAGAGGGAGGGGGAGAGAGACTTTCTGGACGCGTTTTCTTAATCGTTGTTGTTGTTGACGACCATGGGGAATTGCCGGGGAAAAGGATCGGTTTCAGTTGATCATCACGTAGGCCGGCCGTTCTGTTTTAAACAATTGACAATAATATCATAATATCTTACATTATCAAAGTAGGAACTCAAGTGTTCAAATCTTTTCAGTCCAACTATTGAGATTTTTGCGTGTATGTTCCTGAGTTTCGCAGAAGAGTATCATGAAAATTTTGCTCTCATGATTCAAACGACCATTGTGTTGGGAACCTGAATCTAAACGCACATGTTACAAGGCAAAACGGTAGCAATAGATAGAGTTATCAATGTGTGTTCATTACTAGAAACAGATTTAGTGATCAACTGTCAATTTTGATTTGAAGAAATCACATATATGCTCTTTGAACTTGTACCCCCAAACTTTATTATGATAATTTATCTTATTATTGGGAATTTATGCTTTGAAACTACTTGGGATTAGTCTTGGCTTTCACTTGGACTCCGTTACTTCTCTCTCTATTTTTTATGGAAATGAATGAAAAAAAAAATACGTGTGAGGAATAATGTTAAAATACTTAACTAATAAACTACATATTTATCTAATAGCAATTATCATTACTTTCCGTTTCCGATGAATATAAGCTGAGTTCACGTGTCACGTTTTTTTTTTGTGGCTGTTGTAGAAGCTCTTGCGAAGAAGCCCAAGGTAAAGCGAGATGCATTGATGAGAAGTGAGATTGGGAAGTTGGCGGCGGCGAGTGGTGGTGGCATGGACGAAGCTCTAGCTGCAGTGAAAGCCGGGGAGGTGATAACGCCCTGCCTGAAGATGTACACACTGGCGCAGCTGAAGAGCGCGACCAGGAACTTCAGGGGGACATGAAGCTCGGGGAGGGCGGGTTCGGGGAGGTGTTCAAGGGCTGGGTGGACGAGAGGACCCTCGCCCCGTCCAAGGTCGGCAGCGGGATCCCGGTCGCCGTCAAGAAGTCCAACCCCGACAGCTTTCAGGGCATGAACGAATGGGAGGTGCGTATTTAACATCATACACAAATTCCATCCTCTCCCGCAAGCACATGCTAATCGATGATAAGAAGAAGCATAGACGACAACTATGCCAGAGTTGACTCCCCCCTCAGTGAGAGAGCATATTGAGATCTTTTCCGAATTAAAAAGGTCATATCGAAATGAGGGATTTCCCTTTTTTAATAATTATAAATTTCTTTTCTTTGGGTCCAATTATTGACCAAAGAATATTTTAAATATAAATTGTTTCAACTTCCATGGGCGCTGGAAATCCTGCTAACAGACTAAAAAAGAGTTCAAATTGTAGGATATGCATAGGGTATGTGAAAGTATTGTGGTGGTAACACTAGAGAATTACAATAGACAACTATAGACACACTTATTGTACCAAACTGTGGTATAAATATAACATTCAAAATATTATCTCACATAACTATTACAATGTACCTTCTCTCAGCACACTTAAAACACCAAAAGCAAGCTAGCTGATACAAGCACACAGTCAGCTATTCTATTGCTCTATTCGGAGGCTCACCCCTTTGCTCTCTCCCAGGAGGTTAGCTCTCTTCTTCTTTGCTCCAGCCTTCCTATTCCACGAAAGGGCTCCTCATGTCTTTATATATAAAAGTCACCGCCCTAGTTGCCGCCTTCGACTTGTGAAAGAGGGAAAATCTCCGACCCAGTGAGAAGGAGACAGGTCGGCTTTCCCCTCTCATTCCTTCACCAAAGTTGACAACCTGTGCTTGATAAAGGGTCGATGCTATTTTCATATTAGGTGTTGACTCCAGCACATATTGGCTAAAGTAAGGGTTAATTGACTAATTACTTGTGCTTTGTTGCCTATTGACCCACCTTCCTGCTTATTTACCCTGTCCTTTCAAACAAACTCCACCATGTCATGCACAGTGTAATATGATTTTTGGGAAATAAGGCTCCAAACTCATTGGTCGGCCAAATTTTTGATACCGATGAGCATGTGCTTTGCACAAAAGATGCATGGGCTCACCGGTTGGCAAAGATTTGGCCAACTAGTAAGCTTGGGCCTTTTTTGAGATTGAATTGAGAATTTCATATCTTTATTTGAAAGAAGATTCATTATGAATCATTTTTTAAGAAATCGGTCTCATTACAAACCATAATTTGCAAATTTACCCATTATTTTCACCTGTAAACATGTACCTTTCTTATTTGTAAAAAGAACAAATTGTTCCGCATAATTAATTGAACTCACACTAATCGTACAAAACATCACGAAATCAAATATTGACAAAATTCTTTGTGTATTGAAATTATGTTATTTTATCTTTCTACAGTCGGAAGTTAAGTTATTGGGGAAGTTTTCTCACCCAAATATCGTGAAATTACTGGGTTATTGCTGGGAAGACAATCAGTACCTGGGAAGACTCGTATGTACGATTACGTGCAGAGGGGAAGCTTAGATGATCACTTTTTCAGAAGTAAGATCATTCGCATATATATATAGGTTAATTACTCTCCTTTTTTCACTCAGATATCAGACATCAAGGAAAAAACTGCGTAGAGAAAAAAGAAAAGATGATTACTCACTGGAGAAACTTATGGTAATTCAGGGGAAGCTGAACCACTTCCGTGGAACGTGAGGCTTAAAATAGCAATCGGAGCTGCCCGTGGGCTTAATTTCTTGCATGCACCCGAGAATAACGTCATCTACAGGGACTTCAAACCTTCGAATATATTATTGGATGCGGTGAAATTTTCTATCTACTTGATTATTTTCACATGCTTTTCCCGGCTATTGAGAATTTATTTTTAAGGATACCCGTATAAATGTCGCCCACGTCACCTGGTGAATGATATGAAGCTCAAATTTCGTATTAAATCATCTCAATTTCTGTTGGTGTCGCCTTGGTACATTTGATGCATTGAATACTTTAGATTTATGTGGCAGAGTCTTTAGATCACGTCGTCCATGTGAATGGGATTTACTTGATGTATGCCTATGATTATTAGATGATACACGGATGTAGAACTACCATTCTCGGGGATTAATTGAGAAACTTTGTTCACTTTCTCTCGTTGTGGCGCCAGGACTACAAAGCTAAGCTCTCGGATTTCGGGCTAGCGAAACAGGGGCCAGCGAGTGGGAACTCTTATGTGACCACGCGAGTGATTGAGATGGATGGGTATGCCGCTTCCGAGTACTCTGCCGTCCGTAAGACAGAGATCCTATCTTTCTTCTCCTCGGGCAATGTTGGATCGGTGACAACAACGCTCTTTAGAAGATTACGAGATTACTTGGCAGGTGTTCTGCGAAATGATCGATCGGATTTAGGGCTAGCAAAGCTGGGACCAGCGTACAGGAACTCTCATGTGACCACGCGAGTGATGGGAACATATGGATACGCCGCGCCTGAGTACATTGCCACCGGTAAGACACAGATCCTATCTTTCTTCTTAGTAGGCATTGTTGGGTCGGTGACAAGTACGTTCTTTAGCAGATTGACGCGATTACTAGGCATGTGTTTTGCGAAATGATCTTACTGCAGCGCTCTTCATAGAGATCTCCCTCTCATATGCTTCTTTATCTTTAGCAAAGATTTCGTGTGATCGCAGAAAATGTGTGTCAGAATGATAAAGGCTCAATTTGACAGGACGTCTCTATGTGAAGAGTGACGTATACGGTTTCGGGGTGGTTCTCCTAGAAATGTTGACGGGTTCACGAGTGGTCGACTGTTCCCGCCCCAGCGGCCAGCAGAATCTGGTGGAACGGGCAAGGCCGTTGCTCCACGACAAGAGGAAGCTAAGGAAGATAATGGATCCGAGACTAAAAGGTCAATACCCTTTGAAAGCTGCAACTCAGGCGGCTAAGCTCATCCTCAAATGCCTGGAGGCCGATCCTAAAGTGAGGCCCTCGATGGAGGAAGTGCTGGTGACATTAGAAAACATCAACACCATTTGGGAGAAAAACCAGGAGACCAGGGAGGATGCATTGAGCCGGCCTTCTTCTTACCAGCATCATCACAACCACCATTGATCACCAATTCGCCACAATCAGAGTGCTGACGGTCCTTATGGATCTGGAAGTCGATACTCCCCATCTGCAGTGTCAAGGACTCATCGAGATGGAAATTTAACTTATTTCTTGAGACCAGACGGAGTTGAAATCTGTTATTTAGTAGGATATGCAACTCAGGCATTAGAATTTTGCAAGTAGAAAGCAACTCTAAAGGCTAGTCTCTTGTTAAATCTTTGTCAAGGATCGCATTGCAGGTGGGGTTGGCTCTTCACGGTCAAATTTGTGCGTACAGTTTGCAGGTGGGGTTGGCTCTTCAGGGACAGTATAATCATGCTAATTGCTCAGTCGCCTTCGAAGTTAATTTGCCCATTTATGAAGCAGAGATCCGAAGATAGTCCTACCATGCCATCCTCTACGAGCTAACACCTGTATTGCTAAATGTAATAAAACTGATTTACTCTCTTGTTTGCACGAACGAGGAGTTGGAAGTGTCATTCAAGCACAATGCACTGCCAAAAGAATGGAGGCAAATTAACTCTGAATTCTAACTTCTCGTCCAACATAGCAGAAGGTGCATTTCATGACATCCTTTCCCCAATGCACTTGAGAGCAGTGAGGCGGTTGATTTTACCACCCGTAATCAAATGCATGATGATATTACCGGCAGTACAATCTGCTCACTCGATATTCTATGTAAATGGAGAAAGCAATAACCAAACACAATGGAGTAGGATCAGCACATGCAATTGGCATTTATTAAATCAGGAATATCATGTCGCCAGAGAGTTTGTATTACAAGGCAAGTTCAATATACCGCAACAAAAATAGAGTTTCTAGCTCAGACACCGTTTTGTCCGCCTGTTGCAGTCACAGGTAATCACAAATGAGTTTATTATGACATCTGCGTGGATATATATAGCGCAAAGCAAGCGACAACCGAATCCCTCTGCATGTTGACTATTACATTTTTCACTTTAAATCGCCTCATCAGGACTAGACAAGAAGTGAACGGTCATCTCACCTCCAACCTATATGAAATCCAGATGCTGTGGATCTCATGAGTCATGCGTGGTTCAGACAAAGCATCCATCCATCAGCAGATGAACCGCTCTTGCCTGAGAAAAGAAAGATAGAGACAGATTATTGAGAAACATGAGACAATCAAACCATTTTCAGGAGATGCACAACTGAAGAATACCTGTCAGGTGCCCTTGATCAGTATCTCTCTCCAGGCTGCTTGAAGTTGTTCTCTTTCTCAATGTTGGTCTGCCAGGAGAAACAAAAGATAACAAGATCCAAACACACATACATCAGTCATACCACTCGCTGCAATTCAATTGATCATCTAGGACAAGTTGAGTATATCCCATGGATATCACCATGAAAGCACCTCAGGACAATCAATCTCTATCCAAGTAAAAGAGATCCTACAAAACATACCTTTTTCACGCTTTCCAGTCAGCATAGCAGTTGGAATGGGATATCTCTCCGCATGACGAACAGGATTATAACTTGAAGGAAAATAGTTTATCTGCAAAAGGGAAATTAAACATTTGCTCAACAGATAATCATTTTACATGATAGCAGAAAGGTATTTCCTACATATGTAAACATGCATGTTTCAGGCACAAAGGGCAGTAGAAAAATCAAGAAAGTAATCCTCCAACAAAAGGAGGGTTTGCACCGCCACTTTGGGATCCACAATTGACATGTCAGAATGCATCACTAGGCCTTCATACTTATAGGAGAGCGTGATGTCTAACTTGGTTACATCAACAAAAAATCCACAAGAGATGCTGCCCAGAGTATTGCTGAGGAAGGATTCAAAGAAAATTCTTACCTCTTCATCCTATGCATGGCAATTCATGAAACCTTCGTGGTGACTGTAGTGATGAGCGCATTTAGGAGCATTAGAAGGGAGTTGAAGATAATTTGGTGCAAAACGGTCCGTCTGAGCATCAGAATATGAGAAAATACGAACTTGGAGCAGCTTATCATCTGAGTAGTAGACGCCAGGAACCACAATTGAAGGGCAAAATGCAAGCTGTTAATTCTCAGCAAAGAAGTTATCAATGTTCTTATTCAAGACCAAGCGGCCAACTGGCATAAGGGGGGCAATATGTCTTCGGGCCAGGTCTTAGCCACATCAAGCGGGTCAAAGTCAAATTTGTCTTCATAATCAGTATCCATGATCTGAACGAAAAGTTTCCATTCAAGATAGTTTCCAGCAGCAATGGAATCATAAAGATCCCGAGTCGCAAGGCTGTGATTGGATCCCCCGACTCTAATCGCCTCTTCCTCCAGTAAGCTCTTGACCCCGCAAGTTCGTTTCCAGTGAAACTTCACATAATGCGCTTTTCCGGCCTTGTTGATCAAAGCGTAGGTGTTGACTCCAGAGCCCTCAATGTGCCTGTAATCTTGTGGAATGCCAATATCATCAAAGAGGAGGGTGAGCATGCCCAAGCTCTCGGGGTGGTGGGAGAGAACGTCAAGGATCCTCCAGTTCTCCTGGACGTGGGATTTGGGGTTTGGTCTAAGTGCACGGGCCATATCCGGGGAATTTCATCCCATCACGGATAAAGAAGACCGGGGAATTGTTTCCCACCAGATTAAAGTTATCCTACAGGGGAATTTCATCCCATCACATAGCAAAGTGCAACAAAACAAACGTATGCAATGTGGACGAGAGAACTGCCATCTTTGAATTCAAAACCACAGCAGTAATTAACAATAAAATTGGACCTGTGCCCGAGATGATAGTTTGCCGTAAGCATGCTACCGCGTTTAGCATTACTCTAAAATCAGGTTCTATTGTGTCTTGATGAATGCGGATCGATTTTCTCTGCATATTTTTAACTCCAATATGCCTTTCACATTAATTACAATGACCACGTAAGACATGAATTAAAATTTGTTGTGGTGATCAAAATAAGAAGGTATCTATCCTGACACTGCATAAATACCGATGGTTCATTTACTGACAATACGTTTGGTAGAGGTGATTAGAGGGAAAAGAAAAGAATGATAAGGAGGAATTCGGTGTTGTTAATTCTACAAGTATTTCAACTTTAAATCTGTCCAAATATGTTTTCAATTGTTAGAATATTTAACTATTAAATCATGCTTTCATTTAACGGTTTAAACTTTTGAAAGTTACAAACACACAAAATCTCACGTCAACAAATATATTTTATCTTCTTTTAGATTAATATTTTTATGCTACCTCAAATGATAATGATATATAAAAAGGCATTCATATCATCATGCGTTATTCTTTGTTCCTTTTTCCCACTAGTATCCAAATAACCTCATAACGTAATCCCTCCATTTCCTTTCTCCTCTTTACTCTCGTAACTCCCAAGTGTGCACACACGTTAAATCTATACATAATAAACATTTCTCTCGTCAGTATCCAAGCATCCATATCTATTTATATCTATATCCATATATTTCAAAGGCGGAAGTTGGGAATCTTGTTACACCGATTGAGGATTCCTAAGTTAGTCTTGCATCTTACAATAGAAAAAGACTTAGAGAAAAAAAAGGACATAATTAAGCGACTTCCCACTTCTTTCACTTTATTGCAAAAAAAAATCATTCTCTTCCTCCATCTTTCCAATAAAATCCAAAGGATATTATTAAGGGTCAATACCACAGAAAATTTCAAATTATGTTTTTATTTTTTATTTTTTTGGTTGGTCTTACTCTATTCTCACTTTAACTTTTACTCTTAAACTTTTGTCATGCCTTATTGCAGGACGTGAGAATCGAAACCCACACTTGAAACTAAATCGTCCCTACTCCAGTCCTCTGAGAAAGTGGGGATTCAAACCCACCACTTCCCCTTTTCATGTTGGAATGATGGTTATTGGGGCAAACCTCAGTAATTAATTTTAAATTATGTTTGTCGTGACACAAATACCCTTAACGTTTTATTGTGTCATTAAAAACCTTAAACTTGCCTATTGTAACACAAATAGCCTAAAACTTTTTTTCATCATAATAAAAAACCATGAACTTACACTAATATGATAAATATACCATAGATGGAACTGAAATAGAAAGAATATATGTTAGACATGAATAAGTTTTGATTTTTTCGTGGCATAAAAAAAGCTGGAGGTATTTATGTCACAATGAGTATGGTATTTGTCCTATTATTAACTACTAATAAAAGGTTACAGAGCCATTTTGTCCAGATTGGAGGGCATGCCCTCTTCATGAAGCGCATTTCTTGACTTCAACGAATCACCTGCTCATACCGCGTCATTTAAAAATGGCTAATTCTCCCATCACCGAAAAATCTTACTAAATTTAATCCCTTTGTGATGATATGCCGTGATTGATTTATCCTTAATTTGAGAGAAAATATCCTTTCTCGTTCGGGGGTAAAGAATCAATCAGTTGGATCAAATCGTTTTTGCTAATTTAATGTTGCAGAATCTGGGGAGTGCGATTCACCACAGGACACAAGGGAGATCCTTTCAACCAAGTCAAGAAACGACAGCGTTTTGTGGATACTTAGCCATGGATTCGGCGTTGGTTTAGCTCGTTCTCGTTCTTTCCGGTAGACTCGGCCTATAAATTTTCAGTTTATAATATTGGGGTTTGAGGTCTGGATATGTCCTTCCTTTTTGGGCATTCCACAAAATTTTCTTACTGATTGCTGATTACTGATTGGGGCACAATTTCTTGATCCATAAAGTCCGCTCCTAAACCATGAGTGGAGATGTTTCTCAATGAATCGGGTGATTATACGACGATTAACACCATTAAAGACAGTCTCCGACAGAGTAAAAAAATGCCTTCTGCCGAGATTGAAGACGAAGGGCCACGGATTTCTAGCAAACTGCAAATGGCATAATTATGCATTCCAAACAATTTTAGTACCAAACGGGATAACCTCAGCTCCCTTTAAGCGTTCAGCAAGCCCCTTCTTCACTTCTACCAAGTACTTGCTAAAAAATTCGAAAGAGCAAACAAAACGTGCTCCACATCAGATTCATACACCAGAAGACGATTTTCGATTAATAAATTCAGATACATTGGGATTAATTAGGATAGGTAACCCATGAACAGAAAAATTAGCCAAAAAATCCTAAACTTATTGTAATCGTGCCAACTTAATCCTTTTTTTTTGTTAATTGAGTTTTAAATATTTTATATTTGTGCTAATTTAGTTCATCAGATTAATTTTAACCTGAAACCGTTGATATGAACATTAGCAATCGTACGTGATGCTATCACAATTTTTATTATTTATTCAAATTAATCATTTATTTATTTTCTTTTTTCTTTTTTTTTTTATTTTCTTTCTCTGTCTTTTTTTTCTTGCCTTGTTGTTGTTGTTCTTCTCCTTCTTCTTTTTCTTCCTTTAGTCGGTCACTAGACCTTGGCAACCGACTAGAGGTGAGGGCTAGTGAGGTCAGGCGAGCCATGTGTAGGCTGCTTGCTAGGCTAGCAAGAGTCTAGCCTCATCAACCATGGGCGAGGCCTAACCTTCCTAGATCTGGCAAGGTCATGCCTTGCGTAGCCATGGCAAGGTTCGCCCTCGTTGGCCCTTACCTTTGGCCGGTCGTCATTGAGGTTCGGTGAGCGGTTAGAGGAAGAAAAAGAAGGGAAGAAAAACAAAGAAAGAAAGATAAAGAAAAGAAAAAGGAAAAAATGAAAATTTTGGAAAAAACAGTACACATCAATGTTGGCTACCCTAGAGGAAGAAAAACAATGGAGGAAAAACAAAGAAAGAAAGAGAAAGAAAAGAAAAATGAAAAAAAAATGAAAATTTTGGAAAAAATAGTATACATCAATGTTGGCTACACTATATAGGATGGTTAATATCCATGTTAGCGATTTTTGACTAAAATTGATTGGATAGATTAAATTTACACAAATGCAAAAGGTTTAGAACTCAAATTGCAAGAAAAAAATATGTAAAACTAAATTGACACAATTATAATGAGTTTAGGACTCTTTTGATAATCTCCCAAATAGATGCTTTAATAGTAGCCATTTCTCACATCTTTCTTTTTCTTTCTCTATTTCCTTCCAAAGGTTCATAAAGGAGTCTCTAATAGCCTTCAGTATTTTGATATTCAGTTTCATATAATATTTTTGGGTAATTTGAATAATATTTTAAAGTTTAGTAGGAATGTGAAAAAATTAATTTATACTTTAAAAAAGAAAACACAAATAAGTAGGCTCTTTTATTGATTATGCTTGCAAGCTTTCTCTAGGAGGAAGCACGGTTCCTTCCTTGTTTTTTGGCCTTATTAAATAAGGGCTCACGCGGCCATGGGAATCATCTTGGTCGTTTCGTCTTGCCTCGTCCTCCGCCCACTTTTCAAGAAGAAAATCGTGGATTGCTCGGTCAACAGATCTTGTAGAAGCTTCCGAACTAAGGGAAAAAAAAAAAAAAAAAAAAAAAAAGGAGTCAAAGTAGACCTCCGCATTCGCTGGTCTACCGGTACCGACACTCAGGAGTGGATCTTACTCGAGCTCGAAGAAGCCAGGTCTGGGCGAGCTTGAGCGTCTTGTCAATGAGCTTGCAGACCTTGCGGCTACGGATCTCCACCTTCACGCTCGTGCTCTTGTCCATCTTCACGTACAGACCTTGCCTACAGCTGGCGAAGCCTTAGCCCGCCTCTGCCTTGCTCTAAATTCACAAATTCACAAATTCATAAACTAAATTCACAAATTGATATGTATACCTTTGAAAGGTTTTTCATAAAATTTTCTTAAAACGTCTTTCATAAAGTGTAAAGTGTTTCGCAAATCATTCACAAATAACCTAAAAGTAGATTGTGCTTGATCCTATATTTTATGCGACAAAATTCTTATTTCATAAGTCAAAACATATCAAAATCTCTTTCACTTTACAAACTCAAAGAAGAGATAACGTTACTCGCCTGAGAATGCCCAAACCAAACAATGCGTAGTCAAACGAGTTAATGATTTTATAATTCTAACAATTAAATGAGAATCAACGTTAAAATCGAATAGAACTCTATCTCGAATATAAAACGGTAAAATTACACCTAAATGCTAACAAAATGACTTTTATGTACTAATGAATCACTCTCTCAAAGTAATTATCAAAATTAAATGCAACGCGAAACTTGAATGCAAAATCTTAAAATCAATGCTTCAAATTAAACTCTATCAAACCCCACGACTCTATAATAATATAATACATAATTTTTATGAAATTCTATAACTCAACGACTCAAAAATTGGATTTCGTGACCTAAATCTCACATAATTGAATTTAAGCCTTTAGTCGCAACAAGTAATCCTATTGGGAGAATACTGCGCATGGTAAACTTCCCCAGCCCAACAATTTCTATTCTTCTCTTCCTCGAACAAAAAAAGAGTAGAAACTTGTTTGATAATCGCAAGTTAGTTTTTGTTCGGGAACAAAAAAGTTAGCCCGAGAATGGTTTTGGAATAGAAATTAGAAGTAAAAAAAGTTGCTTCTTGTTCCGGGAACAAGTTTAAGAAATAAGTGAATTTTTTTTTCTTTTATTCTTCTCTTGCCGATCGCCATTGACCGCCCTTGACCGCCGCCCACCGTGGCCCGCCACCGCTGCGGCCGCCATCGGCCGACCGCCGCCGCCGCCGGTCGCCGATCTGCCGCCGGGCCGTGTGGCGGCGGCGGCAGGGCGGCGTCCGGCGGTGGCGGTGGTCTATCGGCAAAAATTAAAAAAAAATAAATATAAAAAAGAAACTATTTTTTACCAAACGCTTCTAAAGTAAAAATTTTGTATAGTTACCAAGCGGGTTTTTACATAGAAATTATTCTCCATAATAGAAATAGAAAGAACTATTTCTGAAAAAAAAAAAAAAAAATTATTCTCCGGTCAAGAAATGTTACCATGCGCAACGGATGGGAGCACTCAACGGGCGTTGCGGGCCTTGTGGCTTGGTGAGGCTCTGTGACGTGCCCTTTCTCTTTTCCCTTTCCTTTTATACTTATTTCCCCTCCCTTTTTTTTCCCGCATTGCTCTCGATCTTCTCTCTCTTCCTTTAATTACACGGTGGGCTCCTTTTCTCTTTTCCTTTTTCTGGGCCCCACCCTTTGAAAAGTCAATATTACAAAACTTTGTCTTGCTGTACTTCTTGACTGGAGTTAGTGCAGAGTCCATCTCGGCCTCAATGATTGTTGGTATCGGGAGAGAAATTCCAGGAAAGTACCTTACTTTTTCTATATTTATCAAAAGACACCCTTCTTTGAGGGCATGCAATATTTTCTCTTCTTCAATTGCAAAAGTTTCAGAATGCAGGGGCACGATGACCACCGGGTCGACTGACTGTCTGTCGGCTTCCACAATTTCTTTGCGAAAGCACACGTCTTTTCTTTTCCTTTTTGCTGTCTACTTCAACGGGGAATTTCCGTCCCTCCTGATGCATCAGAGTCTGAACGCCTACCCGGCAGATCTATAAGTCTCGCATACATCTGCTGCGCCGTCGTCGCTGTGGAACCCAAATTCCCGTCAATTTCAGAATCGTCCAGATAGATTTTTGCTAATCCTTCCCCCAGAATGGTGTTCAACGGGCCTCTCTCTCCGTCCAGCACTGATTCAGACACCGAGAGTGTAGCGAAGGTGAGTACTTCGTTTTTGTGAGCACGAGCTGATCGAGTTGCATCCTTTTTCAGTAAAGAGTCAATGGAAATTGATGATATTTCTATTGGGGACGAAGTGGTTCGAGATTACGTGGGGATTGCTTACAGGCTCTCTGGATTCAGTCAATCATTTGTTCTAGTTGTAGAAATAGGCTTAATCTCTCCGTGAGCATCTTATTTCTTGGTCAATAAAGATGGGATTACGCCTAATTCGGCAGGTAGAAAAGCGGGGGTGGAAACTGGGCAAAAGTTCTGACCAACTTAGAAGGAAAGCTATGAGAGGACTATCGGCGTCTCGAGGTAAGGTTCTTCTTTCTTCCGTGGTTATTCAATTCTTCTGTGATTGGTATAATGGAAGACCGAGTTCGTATATTTCAAGCTCATACATTGTGTTTGGCCGTCTAAATTTCTAGTCAGTATATGATTGAATATGTTAGAATATATCATCTAGAGACTTTACTATATTATATGCATTATTTAGTGAATCAAATAATAAAACCAAATATTTTCATATCATATCATGTCTATTATTTGGTATCTACAATATATTAGTATAAATGAACATGAAAATGTACAAATGGAGACTTTAAAGGCTCTCATAATTCATTGCCAAATCTAAAAATAAAAAAAAGGGTAAAACTAAAAAAAAAATTAAAATTTAAAAAAAAATTATCTACGTCAACATCAATTATGTACGTATGACATGAACTCAATTGTTACAAATTTATAATATTTATAATTAAATTAATTCAATTAAAAAGTTTATGATCGATAATGCAATAAGTTTATAATTTTTTTGATATTTTTCTATTCCAAAAGAGTCGACGTCAAGAGGAGAAAGGAGCCTGTGGTTGCTGGTAGCGAGAAGATTTTGTTTCTCCTCTTTCCTTTCGCTTCTCTTTTTCCTCGTACCTCACAACCCTCTCCAGCTGCCATTACCCCACCGAAATAAGAAAGGGAGACCTGCTTAATGTCAAAACAGCCACGAGAGAGAGAGAGAGCGGAGAGAGAGAGAGGGAGGACGAGTCTGTGGAGGCGTTTTCTTAATCGTCGTCGTCGTTATTGATCACGGGGAATTACTGGCAAAATGATTGGCTCCGGATGATGGGCTCCGGTGGATCATCACTCTTAAAATATTTAAATAATAAATTAAACCTCAATTTAATAACTTAAAATTTTTAAATAGTTAGTAACAATGCTATAAAATCTTACATGACAAAAAAATAAAATGTTCAGAATTCAAATCTTTCTAGGCTCCTATTTGTCTTCCTAATTATATACTTTCATCCATTACGCTTAAGCCAAAGTCCAATTTACATATGAATGAGAGTGTTATAATATTTAAATAATAACTACACATTTATCTAATAGTTAAGTATAGTGTTTTCATTTCCTTTTTCTTTCTTTCCTTTTCATATGTATATTAGGTCTCGCTAAGAGCCCTAAGGTAAGCTCTAAGGTAAAGCAAGATGCGTCGATGGGGAGCAAGAACGGGAAGTTACCGGCGGCAAGTAGCAGTGGCGCGGACAAAGCTCTAGCTGCAGCGAAAGTGATAATGCCCAACCTGAAGATGTACACGCTGGCGGAGCTGAAGAGCACGACCAGGAGCTTTAGCACGGACACGATCCTTGGGGAGGGCAAGTTTGGGAGGGTGTTCAAGGGTTGGGTGGACGAGAACACCCTCGTCCCGTCCCATGTCGGCAATGGCATCCCGGTTGCCATCAAGAAGTATAATCCTGATAGCCATCAGGGCTTGTGCAAGTGGCAGGTGCATATTTACATTTATACAATTCCACTATCTCCCAAGCGGTCTATATTTCGTTTGATGATTTCGAGTTTACATTTTCGTTGAAAGCACTTTATAAGGAAAATTATCAAAAAGTCATGAACTTTTTATAATTGTGTCAATCGGTCCTAAATTTTTTTTTTGCTAATTCAATCCTAAACATTTTGTAATTATACCAATTTAGTTCATCCGCAATCAACATTGACGTGGATAATTTTTTAATCATATTTTATTTTTTCAGATTTTTTAGTTTATTTTTTCCTTGTTTCTCTTTTTTTTTTCCCCTCTCTCTCCTCCTTCCTTCTTCCTCTAGTTAGTCATTAGTCATCACACCTTAGTGATCGGCTAGAGGTGAATGGCGAAGCTTGCCCCTATCGGCCGTTGGCATGGGTGAGAGAGAGAGGGAGGGAGGAAAATAAAAATAAAAATGAATAATAAATATTATTAAGAAATTATTCACATGAGCAACAGCTGAATGACCGGCCCTTTTGTGGACGCCGGTTGGCCAAGGACTAAATTGGCCAACAAAAAGCTTAAGACCAAACTGACATAATTGTAAAAAGTTTATGATTTTTATGTAATTTTCCCCACTTTACATAGTAGTATGTGACAATGCTCCTCACTTTAATATAAAATAAGTAGGAAAAATTACCAAAAATTTCAAATCTATTCTGAACCTTATAATTGTGATAATTCAATCCTCAATCTTTTTACATTTTATCAAGGGTTAATACCCTGAAAAACCCCAAACTGGTATACCTTGTGACAAATTTATCCCAAACCATGAAAAACCCCAAACTACTACACTTGTGACAAATTTACCCCGACTGACCATAAAAAACTCTAAACTTGTACATTTATGATAAATTTACCCAAAACTAATTTATTCAATCACAAAAAATCCTAAACTGGTAAATTTGTGACAAATATACATTCCGGTAAATTGGATTAATATCACAAAAAAATCACAAAAATTGTAAACTGTGACAAATGGAGTGTAAAATCGCAAATTTATATACCAGTTAATTGTCACGTATCAATTAACTTAATCAAAATTTAACGAAAACTAACATAGGTAAATTTGTCACAAGTGTACCAATTTGGGGTAAATTTGTCAAAGATATAACAGTTTAGGGTTTTTGGTGGTCAAAAAAAAATAGTTTGGGGTAAATTTGTCACGGGTGTACTAGTTTAGGGTTTTTCGGGTATTAACCATTTTATCAATTAAGTCCACTCAGCTAATTTTGATTAGAAATTGCTAACATGAATGTTGGCTGGCATGATCGGCATTGGCATAGACAATTTATAATAATTTTAATATTTTAAATTTTTAGTTATTTTTGAATTTTTTATTTTATTTTCCTTTTTCCTTTTTTCTTTTTTCCTTTCTCCCTTTGCCAACCTCGGGTGAGGGCTGCCCTTGTCGGCCTCAAGTCCCTTCACCAGATTGGGCGAGGGCGAGGATTACCCTTGCTAGTTTAGAAGAGGTAGCCCACGCTCACCTAGGTAAGGGCCTTGCTAGGGGTTGACAAGAGTGACCCTCACATGGGCATCCCTTACCTAAGGCTGGTGACCTCCATTGGCCATAGATGAGGTTTAGTGATAGTCGACAAAGGGAAAAAGAAAAAAGAAAAGAAGAGAAAATAAAAAAGCAAAAAGTCAAGAAGGAATAGAAGAAAAAAAAAGAATAAAGAATAAATAGATATATAAATTGAAAAAAATTAAAATATTATTAAAAATTGTTCACGTCATTGTTGGTCGTTCCATGTAGGAAGCCTAGTGTCCATATTAGCGATTTCTAGCCAAAGTTAGCCTAATGGGATTACTTGGTAAAATATGAAAATATTTAGAATTTAATCAGTACAATTAAAAAGTTTAAAACTGAATTATAAAAATGTAATAAGTTTATGACTTTTTAGATAATTTTTAAAATATGGGACATCCTAATAAACCACCAGAAGAAGCAAAGAGGACCTGGACAATGTGAAAAAGTTGACTCCTCACGGTGGGAGAGTATATTGATTTTTTTCCGAATTAAAGGTCTTTTTTAATAATTACAAAGTTCTTTTTTGGTTCAATTCTAGACCAAAGAATATTTCAATTATAAACAGTTTCAAATTTGATGGGCGCCAATCCTGCTGCCAAAAAAAAAGATTAAAAAAAAAACTCGAGTTCATATTGGCTAAAGTAAGGATCAGTTAATTACCTAAGCTTCGTTGCCTATTCGCCAACCTCCTGCTTATTTACCTTGTCCTTTGAAACAAACCACACTATTTCATGCACAGTATATTATGATTTTGGGAAAATTTGAAATAAGAATCTGAAATGGGGCCATTTTCTTATAAAAAGAGAAGAAGAAGAAAAAAAAAAATTTGAGTCGATCTTATCTCAACTAAGGCATTGAAGTGGCAACTTAGTCTTAAATATCGAAATCATCGGTGTGCTAATTTTTTTATATTAATGAGCACGTGCATTGGATGAAAGATGCATGTTAGATGCATGGGCTCGCCGTTTGGCAAAGAATTGGCTCACCGACGAGTAAGCTCGGGTCTTAATTGAAACGAAGTTGGGAGCTTTAAACCATTTTTTGAGAAAACAGCTTCATCTCAGATTTTTATATGAGATTTTCTCTATAATGTGTATATAAACACATAATTTTTGTATAGTAAAAATATTAATTGCTGCACATAATTAATTGAACTTGCACTAATTCGTTCAATAACTAATTCTATATGCATGGATTAACAGGTATGTTATTTATGTTATCTTTCCACAGTCGGAAGTCAAGTTCTTGGGAAAGTTTTCTCATCCGAATTTAGTAAGATTACTGGGGTATTGCTGGGAAGACAATCACTACCTACTCGTGTACGAGTACATCCAGAGGGAAAGCTTAGAAAATCACCTTTTCAGAAGTAAGATCATCCGCATGACTTTTTTTCTTTTTAAGATATGTCTACCGAGATGCATTTTATAACATTTATATTTCCAAAAATATTTTTTTATTTAGAAATATATATTTTGAAATAGATATATATATATATTTCCATTTTTATTCTCTAGACGAATTTTGAGCATTTAAATGTGTTTGGTAATCATATAAAATTTATATTTTTAAAATAGAAAAAGAACATGAATGCATTTAGTATGACTATTAAATATTTTCATGGGGTGAATTTTCTTTTATTTTTTAATAATTTTCTGATAATTCTCTAATTTTTTGAATTTTTTTCTTCTCTTTTTTCCTCCATTTTTCTTCCTCCTCTAGTCGGCGACCTCACGATACCTCACCTAGCCACTAGTGAGGCTCTAGCAAGGATGCTGGACCTGGGCAATGACTGACAACTTGAGGATGGAAAAAAGAAAAGAAAAAAATAACTTATCTTAAAAATTGTTCTAAAAAATAAAGAAGTTACTTTTTTTCTTTCTATTTCTTATTTTATTCTAAATATATTCTCACGATCACTGATATGTTTTGAGAATTGAGAATAGAAGTTAGCTTACATTACCAAATGGCTTTTTATTCTTATATTGTTTTAAGGAACAAAAGAAGAGAAAATTTAAGAAATAGAAACTTTACCAAATATGTGCTCTCTCTCTCTCTTTTTCACTTGAATATCAGACAGCAAAAGGAAAATGCTTAGGAAAACAAAAATATGAAAGAAAAAGATTGTTCACTGCAGAGGGAGCTGAACCTCTTCCGTGGGACGTGCGGCTTAAAATTGCAATCGGAGCTGCCCGCGGGCTTCATTTCTTGCATACATCCGAGAATAACGCCATCTACGGGCTGTTCAAATCTTCCAATATACTACTGGATGCGGTAAATTTTTCTTACCTACTTGATTATTTTGTTTGCTTCTTCGGCGAAAACTTATTTTAAGAACACCTGTATAAATATAGCCCATGGCACCTAATAAACAAAAAAAAAAAAAGGCTCAAATTTCATTTTAAAACATCTCAATTTCCGTTGATATCGCGTTGGTATATTTGATGCATTGAATACTATAGAATTTGTGGAAGAGTATTTAGATCATGTGGTCCCTGTGAATGGGATTTTGCCTGTTACTATTGGATGATACATACAATTCTTGGGAATTAATTTAAAAACTTTGTTCACTTTTTCTCGTTTGTGAAATTGGCCCTAGGACTACAATGCCAAGCTCTCAGATTTTGGGCTAGCAAAGCTAGGACCGGCACGCGAGGACTCTCGAGTGACAAAGCTAGAAGAAGAAGAAGTGATCGAAAGATATGTTTACGAAAGATATGTTTACGCCGCTCCTGAGTACATTGCCACTGGTAAGACAATGATCCCATCTATCTTCTCCACGGGCAATGTTGGATCGGTGACAACTACATTTTTTAGAAGATTAAGGAGATTACTCGGCATGTGTTTTGCAAAATGATCTTTCTACAATATCCGTTCGCCAAATCTCCCACTCATATGCTTCTTTATCTTTAGCAAAGATTTCTTGTGACCTTAGAAAATGCGTGACAGAATGACAATGGCTCAATTTGACAGGACATTTGTATGTGAAGAGTGATGTATATGGCTTTGGAGTGATTCTACTAGAAATGTTGACGGGTTTACAAGCGCTCCACCTTACCTGCTCCAGCAGCCAGCAGAATCCAGTTGAATGGGCGAGGCCATGGCTCCACGACAAGAGGAAGCTGAGGACGATAATGGATCCGAGACTAGAAGCTCGATACCCTATGAAAGCTGCAACTCAGACAGCTGAGCTCACCCTCAAATGCCTGGAGGGCTATCCTGAAGCGAGGCCCTCGATGGATGAAGTGCTGGCAACATTAGAACATATCGACACCATTCGGGAGAAGAAGAAGGAGGCCAAGGCAAGCACATCAAGCGGGCCTCCTTTTCACTAGCATCACCACAAGCACCATCGATCGCCAATTCACCCCCAATCACAGTGCTGATAGTCCTCGTGGATCTGGAAGTTGATACTTCCCAGCCGTGATATCGGCGACTCGTTGAGATGGAGATTTAATTTATAAATATTTTGCAAGTAGGAAGTCAGCAATTGTAAAGGCTAGTCTCTTGTCAAATATTTGTCAAGGATCGCAGTGCAGGAGAAGTTGGCTCTTCACGGCCAAATTTGTGTATACATTAGTCTAGACTGGGGCTTCAAACGTGATCAAGTTTCACCAAAGATGCATTCGAATTATTTGCGAGATTGATTTATCGAAGATCTTCTGATCTTATAAGATCAGGGACAATAATATTACATTTTCGGCCTAGTAAAGATTAGTAGAAGGATGACAAAAGGAAGAAACTTGAACAAAGAAAAGGAAATCCATATATGGTGATCATGCTCAGTCGCCTTCCCCGCTAATTTGCCTTTTTATGAAGCAGAGATCCGAAGATAGTCCTAAGGTGCCGTCCTCTATGAGCTAACGCATGCATTGTTAAATGTAATAAAACTCGATTTACTCTCTTGTTTGTGTTGAGGACATTTCCTAAATTGATTTTGAAGATTGACCAAACTTATCCAAAATAAAGAATTTGATTATTTTTCAGGTGGAAAGTCTGATGGGATGTGATCAGATGTTATCAATTAGAACTAGAATTGTGGCTTAATTATTTCCTTCGTTATGTGTTCTGTCAAACGGCTAGAAATGAGTCAACTACTCGTGCAACGATTAGTGGCGATTGGTTGGATTCATTGCCTTATATATAAGGAGTTCCAAAAAAAATTATCTCTTGAAGATTTGGATTTCTTGGAACAATGAGGCAAAACATACTTTTTAACTTAAAAAAAAAAACGTACTTTTTAACTTGAAGCACTCGAATGAAAACCCAAATTGCTATATGGGCATAAAAAATTATGGGAAGCATCAACCTCAGTGATCCTGAAGCGATTAGATCTTTTTGACGAGCTCAGCACATGCAATTGGCATTTAGTAAATCGGGAATTTCATGTTGCCAGAAAGTTTGTATGACAGGGCAAGTTTGATATACCACAACATAAATTGCATTGGAACAGAGTTTATAGCTCGGACATCGTTTTGTGCTTGCTCCATCCCAAAACATCCAGCTTTGTATTGTCCTTAATTGCTCGGTCGCACATTGAGCCGAGATGCTAATTTCTGACTCAGAGATTTGTCGGCCTGTTGCAATTGCAAGTAATCTCAAATGAGTTCATTATCACATCTGCATGGATGTATACACACACACACACACACACACACACACACACACACACACATATATCACAAAGCAAGCAACAACCGAATCCCCCATTTCTGCATGTTGAATATTATATTTTTCACTTCAACCCATGCCATCAGGACTAGACAACGCTGTCTCACCTGAGACCAGTATGAAATCCAGATGCTGCGGATCTCATGAGTCACACGTGGGTCAGACAAAGCATCGATCCATCGGCAGATGAACTTCTCTTACATGAGACCATCACACCATTATCAGGAAATGCACGACTGAAGGATACCTGTCAGGCGTCCATGGTCGGTATCTCTCTCCGGGCTGCTTCAAGTTGTTCTCTTTCTCAGTGATAGTCTGTGTGGACCAACAAAAATTAACAAAATCCAAACACACATACATCGGTCATACCACTCACCGCAATTCAATTGATTATTTACAGGACAAGCTGAGTCTATCCCATCGATACCAACACGAAAGCACCTCAAGCAATCAATCTCTATTCAAGTAAAATAGGATTATGAAACATACCTTTTCACGCTTTCCAGTCAGCATAGCAGGTGGAATGGATATCTCCCTGCATGACGAACGGGATCATACCTTGAAAGAAAATAGTTTTATCTGCAAAAGGGAAATTAAGCATTTGCTCAACAGATAATCCATCATTTTACATAATAACAGACGGGAATTTCCTACATGTGTAAACAAGTGTGCATGTTTCAGACACAAAGGGCATTTGCAAGATAAAAAAAGTAATCCTCCGCTAACAAGGAGAGAGGACATTCGCACTGCCACTTTGGGATCTGTAATGGACACGTCAGATTGCATCACTACGCCTTCATACTTCAAGGAAAGCGTGATGCCTTAGTTACGTCGACAAAAAATCCACAAGAGACGCGACCCAGAGTATCGCTGCGGTAGGATTCAAAGAAAATTCTTACCTCTTCATCCCTATGCATGAAATTCATGAAACCTTCGTGGTGATTATTGTGATAAGCACATTTAAGAGCATTAGGGGGAGTTGAAGATAATTTGGTCCAAGGCGGTGCCTGTGAGTATCAGAATATGAGAACATACGAGTTTGAAGCAGCCAATCATCTAAGCAGTAGACGCCGGGAACCACAATTGAAGGGCAAAATGCAAGATGTTCATTCTCAGCAAAGAAGTTATCAATGTTCCTATTCAAGACCAAGCGGCGAACTGGCATTAGGGGCAATATGTCTTCGGGCCAGGTCTTAGTCATATCAAGTGGGTCAGAGTCGAATTTGTCTTCATGATCAGGATCGACAATCTGAATGAAAAGTTCCCACTCAGGATAGTTTCCGGCAGCAATGGAATCATAAAGATCCCGAGTTGTATGGCTGTGATTGAATCCACCAACCTAATTGCCTCTTCCTCCAGCAAGCTCTTGACCCCGCAAGTTGGTTTCCAGTGGAACTTCACATGATGCGCTTTTCTAGCCTCGTTGATAAAAGTGTAGGTGTAACTCCAGAGCCCTCCGTGTGCCTGCAATCTTGTGCAATACCAATGTCATCAAAGAGGAAGGTGAACATGCGAAAGCTCTCGGGATGGTGGGAGAAAAAGTCAAGGATCCTGCAGTTCTCCTGGACGTGGGATTTGGGGTCTGGTTCAAGTGCACGAAAAATATCTGGAAATTTCATCCCATCGTTGATAAAGAAGACGGGGAATTGTTTCCCACGAGATCAAAGGTACCCTGTAGTAACGGAAAAGGTAAGATCACACAGTGTCGCGACCCAATTTTTTTCGGGGATGAACCACCTAAGGTTTGGCTAATGGATTGTTAAGCCTAGATTTAACTCGGGCTCTCCCAAGCCCATACCAATTCGCGACTTTCGTTTAAATTCTTAACATGCAAATGATTTTCAATCAGGAGTCGCCACTAATCTATTTTTTGGTGGGTCGATTAGAAACCCAAATAAAGTAACGGAGATTTACTTTATTCTTACGAACAGAGATTTGTGAGTTCGGGGACTTGGTTACGTTAGATTTCTCTAACGCCCTTTCGATACCTTTATCTTTTATTTTGAAAAAATTGTTTGGCAAACAACTTGAATTGATTTTAATTCCTTAACATGTGAGGTGACCATGCAGGTATGCAAACCACCAATTTAACACTCAAGAAAGCAAATGAATGAATTGCAGGACTTACCTCATAGCAACGTAGCATTGCGTTGTTAGTTTAGAATTCACATCAGTCCTAAATATGATTTCTAATTAACACGCAATTTTGTTTTGTTTTCACTTAATTAATGAAAATCATGCAATATGCAATGCATGCCACTAATTTAACATGAAATGATATGACATGGCAACATGACCTACGCAATATGACATAAATAAGCATGTAGTCTATCCTGAAGCATGAGATGGATTTATTCTAAAAAATAATTTTTTTGTATTTTCCATGAGATTCGAAATTAAAGAAATGCAACACTTAAGTATGCAATCTAAATTAATCTAATGACCTAATTCTAATGACGGGCAATTTCTAATTAAATGCATCTAACAAAAATCACTGAATGACGTGCATTGTATGAAACTAATTCTATATGACGTGCACATGATTTTTATTTTCCTATTCTAAACATGCAAGATAACCCTAAAACGAGGAATATTCTAAAACGAACCTAATCTAACTCAGTTTTTTTTTTCTTTTCTTTTACGGGAGCAATCAAAATAAGACATCAAGAACAGCACGGCAACAAATCAGGCAATATATCATCCATGTCCATTTTGGAAATAAATTGACGAATCGTATCTCGTGCATGAGATCGGATTGGCCAATTTCAAATAAAATCGCGAATCGTATCTCGAGCGTGAGATCGGATTGGCGATTTTTCCGTGCGATTGCAAGTCGTATTTCGAGCGTGAAATCGGACTGTCAATCATATGCACGTTGCGAAATTAGGAAAATTCCTAATTCATGAGGAATCGAGAGATCTTTTGGATATGGCAATATCAATCAAACATTCAAAGAAAGATTGCAATATTACGAATTAAGCAGCGAGATATATGAAAATCAAATTGATCGAGAGTCTTACCTAATTCAAGGATATTCTCTCCAAATTCGGACCAAGCATAGTTGGATCGGGATTGCAACCGGCTCCTTGACGGTGAAACACGACGGATGGTGGCGAGCAGCGGCGGCACGGAGATTCACAATCGAAGCCGGCACAGTTCGATGAGCCTGCAAAATGGAAACCGAAAGTCGGCTTGGCTCGTGGCTGCTTGAACCGGAACGTTGTATGATGTAATGGTGGTGTTCCT
This sequence comes from Eucalyptus grandis, assembly GCF_016545825.1. Lineage (NCBI taxonomy): Eukaryota > Viridiplantae > Streptophyta > Magnoliopsida > Myrtales > Myrtaceae > Eucalyptus > Eucalyptus grandis. The sequence continues at coordinate 19,254,617 of NC_052620.1, forward strand.
TTGACAACGAATCTCCCGCTGTCGGTGGAGATCGGGGTTGGACAAAGACGCTCGCGGATGATTTGTAGGTGCGGCAGAGCGGGTGGCCTCTTTTTCAGTCAAAGTCAATGGATCTTCTTCATGCAGCAAGTGGAATTGTCTTCATGCAGCATATGGATTATTCAACGTGAGTGCTTTCGGCAAAAGAACCATGCCTGGAATCGCTAGAACTTAACGGTGAGCGTAGAGCTCGTGGCATATCGGGTCAACGGCTTAGTCGTTGAGGTTGGGGCTCGCGGTGAATTCTACAAAAAGAAAAGTCGAGCGCGATGATGGATGATTCACGGTGATATCCGGCTGAGGAGGGACTACTTCGCGGTGGTTGCGGCAGCTCGCTAAATTGGACTGAAATCGTCGCAATGAACTGCTCAACAAATCTGGGAAAATCAATGGAGCGGGCTGGATTTGCGCCAGGTGGTGTCTGCGATCAATGGATGTCGTGACTGTGTGTGGCAATGCATTAAACATATAATAACCACGTCAGGAAAGTGAAGCCACGAGAAAACCAGAAAACTCTTCTTCTCTTATTTTTAGGTGTTCACATGGGTATGATATGTGTCCCTTGTACGTGACTATAGAGAAAGAAAAGTGGAATTTTTATTGAGAATTGAAAACTCCCTTGATAGCTTGATGATCCCCTCGGTTTACGCCTGAAGTTGGTCTCGGTGCGGCGAGCTTTGTCGATGAGGAATCCGCAGTGATGATGTCACGTATGGACCGATGGGTGGGACTCTCGGTCAGGCTGCTTGGTGAAGCCTGCCGGTTCAATAATTCTCGGCTAGGGAAGGAGCAACTCACTCGGTGGACTTCTCGATGGAGGTGGTGACCACGCACAAGCATGGGGCGACGGTGAGGGGGATGCTCGAGATGTTCACCGAGATAGTCTCACAAGCGAACCTGCAAAATAAAGAACGATTTTGTTGCGGGAAGGCACCAAACTGGTCTCGGCTCGACAACGGCGGTGATGTCATGGCTCACGGCACGGTAGAAAACTCAATGCTGCTTATTCGAGAACCTGCGAAACAGAAAGAGATTCGCTGTAGTGAAAGGGAAGAGCTTGGCCAAGAGGGGGCCGTCGCGGTGTGCAACGTGGATGTCTGGCGCAACAACTATGGCTAGTGGATCTCGGAGGCGGTGATGGAGCGATCTCGGAATTGGGACCCAAAGAGCAGAAATAACTTCGGTTTCTATTCTCTATTGGATCCTCCAATCTATCTATTCTCTCAACGTGTGGCCGTATGTTCAATGTGTGTGGCCCCCAAAACTTCGTGGTTGTTGATCAAGGCTTGACTGGAAGTGAACGCTGTTGCTCTATCATCGGGAGGATCACTGGAAAGCTGGTCGTTGTCAATGCAAATGCACGATCGGCAGCAAGATCGGTGTCAAGGTGCGGCCACGAACTCAGCAAAGTCACGGCCGTGAAGAGCTTCCGCGGAGCTCCTCTCCGCTCTCGATTCTCACGTGTTTTTTTTTTTCTCTCTCGTATGAAGAATGCCCCCTCACTGTGGCCGTATGTATCAATATGTGCGGCCTCGCTTTTGTCTATTGTGAGCTTGCTTTTATAGCGTCCGACTCTGCACTTCAAAACAGGAAATATGAATATACTAAAGAAAACCACCTACCGACTTCCTTCTTTTGTGAGGTTTTATTCTTTTTTCTTTCCCTTGTATGCATTGCGGATCCATGTGTCCTCATTGAAGAATATTTTTTAAACATTTCTTCCCACGAGCTAATCCTTTCTTGCCTTTTTCTAATGTCTTTGTCCGCAAGTTTACATTCACGCGATCAGCAAGAAATCCTTTTTCCCATTAGATCGTCCATTTTATTATTTTTAATAACTCACCAAAGATTGATCGAACATCGCCAAACTTCCTTGATTGTAATCGAATTTTTCCAGATTCCGAATCTCACAAAAATGAGCTCGCATTATCTCCTCGAAAATACTGGAAAATCCACCGTCAATTCTCTATAACAGCTCGGGCTAATTTGCTCTCTCCGTGGGCTTAATCCAACTCATTAAATTAAAGTTCAAAACTACCAATTCAAACATATTTGTCACCAGCCCAATGTAAATGCAAATTAAAATAAATGTACCTAAAGCTATATGCTATGCGATTAACTATTTTTTAGGGATAAAATTAATCCCTAATTTTTAATACGATAAATGACTAATTAGGTTGCCAAAATTTAGGTGTCAACACACAGCAAAGTGCAGCAAAACAAATGTATGCAATGTGGACAAGAGAACTGCGATATGCATCGGTTGAGTTTAGGCCACCTGTGAAAGGATTCATCACAGGGAGCATCATACTCGTGCTCGTCCATGCTGCACATTCATGTCTCCCTTACCTCTCTTGTATAGAACTTCACATCAGAACCCCGAGGGTCCCTCAGGGTTTCAGGGCCACCCCTTTCGTGGATGAGGATGGAGAAACGGACATTCACAGGTGTTTGAACTCCTGGTGCCTGAAGGAAATCGGCACGAGTAAGGTGAGAAATGTCATGAGTGACCTCAAAGAATCCCTTTGCACTGGCTCCCCTGGCATGGACAACACTCCGGAATTTTCTCCCTATCAAAGTTGGCAAGTTTCTCCACAAGGTGATAATCGTCAAGAAGAATTGGACCTGTGACGTAGATGATAGTTTGCCTTTAGCATATTCCACGCTTAGCATTACTCTAAAATTAGGTTCTATTGTGTCTTGATGAATTTGGATAATTTTCTCTGCATATTTTTAACTCCAATATGCCTTGACTCAAGAGTAGTTCACCGAGTAATTTCTTCCTATGCACATGCTAACGGCTGCACACCAACAGCAGAATGATGTATAAGGATGAAAAGCCAGAAAACTCCAATATGCCTTGACTCGGAATGAAAGCCAACGACTAGCCGGAGGTGAGGTGACCTCACTGGCCATGGGCGAGGCTCGACCTTGCCAGAATCAGCGAGGTCGATCTAGTCACGCCCCTTGCCTCTAGCTAGTGGTCGATTGGCTAGAGGAAGAAGAAGAAGGAAAGAAAAAGAAGAAGAAAGGAACAAAATAAAGGAAAGAAAAGAATTAATAAATAATTTCAAAAAAAACATATTATTAAAAATTGTCCATATTAATGCTTATTGAGCTAACATCTATGTTAATAATTTCTAACCAAAATTGATCAGATAAACTGAATTGGTACAAATACAAAATATTTAAGATTTAATTAGAAAAAAAGTTTATGACTGAATTAACACAATTACAATAATTTTAGGACTTTTTTTATAATCCTCCCCAATTGGCAAAAAAAAAAGGAATTTTACGATAAAAATGCCCTCGACCATGGCGTGAAATATGGCATATGACATGCACATAATCATCGTGAAGATTTGTGCTGTTGGTGAGCTGGGACCAATCAAGATTAAGTCATCAACTTCCCTTATTTGCACACAAAAAAAAAAAAAAAAAACCGGGTTGTTGATATGAGTAGACACACGATTGAAGCATCAAATATTGTCAAGCACATGACCCACCGTTGATGACCACATGGTATTGGTATTGGTGCACATCGAGGATTTGTCACCGATTGTTGTTGATATAGGATAATGTATGATTAATAACAATTGATAAGGATGTCGATTAAGCAAGAATGGCAAGTTATCAAGGTGTCAGGAGAAAGATAAACATATAAGGGGCATCAAGCTATAGGTACAAATTTGAAGTTTTTGAAAAACGAAGTGATTAAGGTCCAGTAACAATAAGCACCCATTTTTAAAGAAACGACAATATGAAGATAAGATCATGGCCTCGTGAGAATCTAGGCACAGGATTTTTGAATATAGAGGAACATGGGTACAATTGCTAAAAAACTGCTGAGGAACAAATATGGCATATGCACTATAGATATCATCGCTCGTCTAATAGAAGCCTCTTGTATAAATTAAACAAAATTACTTTACTTGCACTTTACTTTTATTTTCTCAATTTGTGTTGTCGATTAAATCATGGCTTGTTTCTTAGTTGTAGTTTTCAAATATGTACTGTCAATTAAATTATGGCGTATATCTTTATCCTTAGTGTTATGTCGTAATATCTTTATGTTTTCAAGTTTTATTGATGATTAAATTCCAGCGCAGTAAGTTATTAATTTTCTTAGTCACTTGTAATGTTTCCTGTCTGGTGCAAAACCTGTCTCAATTATTTTCGGTGAACGATATTTCTTCCGTGGAGAAATTTCCACGAAACACCCGTACCTTTTTTCCCCCTTCCGAAAACACCCTTACTTCGACTACAAAAGCTTCAGAATGAGAGGACATGAATGATGCCCGGCCTGTAAGGAGTGACAAATTTCGGCCCAGGTTGACTGAGTCCGCTTCCGCAGTTTCTTCGAAAAAGCACACTTCCTTTCTTTTTCCTTTTAATTGTCTATTCCAACAAGTAAGTTTCCATCCTCTTGATGCATCAGAATCAGAACGCGTACCTCGCAAATCTGAAACTCACATATATCTGCCACACCTTCGTTGCTGTGGATCCTAAATTCCCGTCAGTTTCAGAATTGATCCAGATAGATTTTTGCCGATCCTTCTCGAGAATGGTGTTCAACTGGCACTCTCCGTCCAGCACTGATTCAGACACCGAGAGTGTAGCGAATGTGAGTACTTCGTTTTTGTGAGCACGAGCTGACTGAGGTGGACCTTTTATTTAGTAAAAACTCCGATGGAATTAATGATATTTCTATCGGGATCCAGACAGGTTCTTGTCCATTCTTCCCAGGAACGGTGCTCTTCGCGCCTTTCTCTCAGGCCAGAACTGATTCAGACACCAGGAGTGGAGGGATGGGAGAGAAGGTGAGGAGTTCTTTTTTGTGAGCGTTGGTCTTTTCTAGTAAAGAATCGATGGAAACAATGATATTTCTATTGGGGACGATGTGGTTCGAGATCATGTGGGGATTGCATACATGCTTTCTGGATTCAGCCAATCATTTGTTCTAGTCGCAAAAGTAGGCTTGATCTCCCTGTCAGCATCTTATTTCTTGGTTGATAAAGATGGGAAATGCCTATTCGGCAGGCAGAAAAGCGGAAACGGAAATTGGGCCTAAATTCTGACCAACTTGGAAGGGAAGCTATGACAGGACCGCCGGCGTCTCAAAGTAAGGGCCTTCTTTCTTCTGTGGATATTCAATTTTGTAATTGGTATAAGAGAAATTCATTATCTGAAGCGCTAGTCAAATACTTCTTCCACCCCTATTGATTGCGTTTGATCGTTTAAATTTCTAACCAAATTAGGATTTGATAAAATATGATATATAATTAAGATATTTTGTTATATCATATTTATTGTATGGTAAATTATAGTAATAACACCAAATAATTTCATATAATATGATGTCAATTGTTTGGTATTTATGATATATCAGTGCAAATGAATATAAATCTCTCATAATTTACTGTCAAATCTAGTAATAAAAAATAAAATATTATTCACGCTAATGTCTGTTACATGTCAATGATTTCCAATCAAAATTGATTGAATGGATTAAATTAACTTAATTGAAAAATATAGGACTGATAATATAATATGTTTATAATGTTTTTGGTAATTTGACGGAGATGGAAGCAGAAAAGTCAAGACCTTGTGGTTGCTGGCACCGAGCCGATTTTGTTTCTCTTTTCTTTAGCTTCTCGGCGGCTGCTTCTCTTTTTCCTCGAACCTCACAACCCTCTCCGGCTACCATTCACCCACCGAAATAAGAAAGGAGAACCGCTTCATGTCAAAACAGACATATATGGAGAGGGGAGAGAGTTTGTGGAAGCGTTTGCTTAATCGTTGTTGTTGTCGTTGAAAAATATAGGATTGATAATATAATATGTTTATAATATCCAAGTGAGAACTCTTGAGTTCAAGTCTTTTTAGTCCGACTACTAGATTTTGTGTATGTATGTTTTCAGTTTTCATGAAGTAGTTTGCTCTCTTAATCTGAACAACAATCGTGTTGGGGACTAAATCTATGCATACATTTTCGAAAGGCAAAATCTTAGTAATAAATAGAGTTATTGATGTGTGCTCATTGCAAGAAACGAATTTGGTAATCGGCTGTCGATTTTGATTTGAAGAAGTTATAATTCTGCTCTTTGAACATGTGACCACAAACTTTACTACTGGAATTTATTTTGCTTTGAAATTGCTTGGGATTAGTTTTGGTTAGTAGTTGGAATGCATTATCCATTTCTTTTTAATGGAAATGAATAAAAAAATACGTGTGAGAGAGAGTGTTAAAAATTTTAAATAATAAACTATACTTTCATCTACTATTTATTATCGTTACTTTCCGATAGATGTAAGCTAAGTTCACATTTCACCTCTTTTTTTTTTTGGTAATTTTATAGAAGCTCTTGCTAAGAACCCAAAGGTAAAGCGAGATGCGTTGGTGGAAGCAAGAACAAGAAGGCGGCGGCAAGTGGCAGTGGCAAGGATGAACCTCCAGCCACGGCGAAAGTCGGGGAGGTGATAACGCCCTACCTGAAAATGTACACGCTGGCGGAGCTGAAGAGCACGACCCGGAACTTCAGGCCGGACACGATGCTCGGGAGGACAGGTTCGGAAGGGTGTTCAAGGGCTGGGTGGACGAGAGGACGCTCGCCCCGTCCGAGGTCGGCAGCGGCATCCCGGTGGCCGTCAAGAAGTCAATCTCAACGGCGATCAGGGCTTGCGCCAATGGCAGAGTGCGTACTTAACATTCATACTAAAATTCCATCCTCTCCCGCTCGATCCATACGACACAATGCTTCTCACTCGAATTGAAAATAAAGCACATGCTAATCAGCGATGAGAATAAGCCAAAGACGACCTGGACAATTTGCAACAGTTGACCCCTCCTTCAGTAAGAGGGGAGAGGACATACTAAAGATTTTTCTTTTTTCCGGATTGAAAAGGTCATTTCGGAAATGAGTGATTTCCTTTTAACTAATTGTGAAGTTCTTTTTCTTTGTGTCCAATTCTTGACCAAAAAATATTTCAATTATAAATTGTTTCCGCTTCGGAGGGCGCCGGAAACCCGACTCTCAGACTCGAGAGTTCATATTGACTAGAGTAAGGATTAATAATTACTTGTGCTCTGTTGCCTTCTGACCAACCTCCTGCTAATTTACCCTGTCCTTTTGAAACAAACCACACCATTTAAGTTTTCAAATAAAAATCTGAAATGAGACCATTTTTTTTTTGAAGTAATGAGATGAATTTTACCTCAAATAAAACCTTAAGGTGGCAAGTTTGGTGGCAAGTTTGGTTAGACCCTAGCTTACTGGTTGGCCAAATTTTCAATACCAATGAGCTCATGTATTTGCAAGAGATGCATATAGATGCATGGGCTCGCCCTTTGACAAAGATCTACCCAACTGGTAAGCTCCGGTCTTATATGTGACTAAGTTGAGACTTTCATGACCTTATTTAACACAAGATTTATGATGAATCATTTTTTTCTGAGAAAACAGTCCCGTTATAGACCATACTCCGAAATTTTCCCTATGATTTAGGCCTATAAAGACATACTTTCTAGTATAGTAAAAAGCACAAATTGCTGCACATAATTTATTGAACTCACACTAGCTCGTGCAAAAAGATGGCGAAATTTTCGACACAATTTTATGTGCGTTGGTTAACAATAAATTCTATTTTGTTATCTTTCCACAGTCGGAAGTCAAGTTCTTGGGGAAAGTTTCTCATCCAAATTTGGTGAGATTACTGGGGTATTGCTGGGAAGACGATCACTACCTACTCGTGTACGAGTACATGAAGGGAAGCCAAGAAAATCACCTTTTCAAAAGTAAGATCATTTGCATTACCGGCTTTTTTTTTTTTGCTAAGCATCACCTTTTTTTCACTCAGATATCAGACAGCAAAAGGAAAAAAAAAATGCTCATGGTAATTCAGGGAAAGCTGGACCACTTCCGTGGGACGTGAGGCTTAAAATAGCCATCGGAGCTGCCCGTGGGCTTGAATTCCTGCGTACACCCGAGAATAACGTCATCTACTGGATTTTAAATCTTCCAATATATTATTGGATGAGGTAAATTTTCTATCTACTTGATTATTTTCATTTGTTTTTTCCAGCTATTGAGAACTTATTTTTAAGGATACCATATAAATGTTGCCCACATCGCCTCAAACTATACAAAGCTCAAATTTCACTTTAAAGCATCTCCAATTTTGGTTGGTATTGTCTTGGTACATTTGATGCACCGGATACTTTAGATTTATGCGGAGGAGTCTTTAGATCACGTGGTCCATGTGAATGGAATTTACTTGATAAATGCCTGTGATTATTAGATGATACCCGGATGTAGAACTACCATTCTTGGGGATTAATTGAGAAACTTCGTTCACTTTCTCTCGTTGTGGCACCAGGACTACAATGCCAAGCTC